>NW_009941578.1:0-40772 GCF_000696875.1 Nestor notabilis | reverse complement strand
GGTGGCTGCAGCAGGAAGCACACAGCGCTTCACCCAGCGCCTGGACATCCGGCACAGCGCATTCTCCCCAGAGAACAAGTTGTTTTCTTTACTATCCCACCAACTGGAGTCCTACCCTGAGAACCAAGGCAGATACTCTTACTGGAATGAAAAACAATCTGGCGTCTTTCAGGATAAGGTTTATTGTTGTAGCTTCATTTCCTGTTGGTCATTCTTCCTTCTCTAACTCCTCTGCTGAATCTCAGTTTGCCTTCACATTTTACCCATGACCTGGCCTGACCTGCCTTCTAAGCTCTGTCCCTTAAATTACTTTATAGTCATGTCCTCCTGTTCAAAAAACTCAGACCTCTTGGCACTGAAGCTACAAACTTGCATTTAACAAATGAAATAGCAGGAACAGAAATCCATGTTACAGGAAATCTCTGTGCTTCTTGCGGCCCTGTCCTCATCCAGAGGAGTTTCTGCCTACACTTCCCCTCCAGCTACACCTCATCTTTCTGCTGCCTCCCACACCATCAATGTCTTCTCCATGGAAGCCTAAAGTGACTTTTCTAGATACTTCTGCCAGTCAAGTGGCTTATTAATGTGCTCTTACCAGCCAGCCCATCTGCCGTGGAGCAGTGTGGAGCAAGCAGAAACGGCACATGTTCCAGTCCCTCCTCATTGAAACCAAATTCCATTCTTTCAGGGTTTGACAGGCAGTGAAAATAATCAATTGCTGTTCAAAAAGAAAAGCCCACCCTTTAAACCTGCTCTGCTCACTGCAGTGCTGGTTATCCTACCTCTCTACTACCTATTCTTTCCTCCCCCTTCCCAGACACCAAAGCCTTTCTAGCTGTTTTTGGAGCCACTCCTATCCCCTGAGCCATGCCCTTCCTGAAAAGACAGAAGCAAAAACTTGCTGATAGGATTTGCAGTCCAACCTGAGCACTCAGCTTAGTCTCCTTTTTTTTTGGATCTTGTCTCCATTTCCCATCCATTCCACATTGTTAGCGGGATGGTAGCTTCACTTTCACACCTCCCATTCCTGGTTTGTTTGAGATCCTGGCCAGCCTGTCATGAGAGCAAGAACAACACTTTGATTCTTCTGTTCCTTGTTTTATTCTTGGCAAAACCCTTTCTCTCTACATGCTGCAGAGTATTATGCATGAAGTCCCCATACAGTACTATGGCACTTTAACCCCTCAGCTGACTTGAAAGATTTGCTTGGATGGTTCAAATCCCTACAAGTATTTCCACTGGAAATCCACAAAGACAATTCTTCATGCACGTTCCCAGGATGCACAGATTTGCCCTGGGAAGTTGTAATTCTCCATTTCTTGCACTTGGAAGTGCTGAATTGTAAAAGCAAAAGTTCTAAAGAACTTTCACCATCCTCAACCACACTCCTCATTCCTTGTCTCACATATTTCCCTTTTTAAAGGGTAATACCCACATAGAATCATAGAATAGTTTGGGTTGGAAAGGACCTTGAGATCATCCAGTTCCAACCCCCTGCCATGGGCAGGGACACCTCACACTGGACCATGTCACCCAAGGCTCTCTCCAACCTGGCCTTGAACACTGCCAGGGATGGAGCATTTACCACCAACTTGGAAGTCAAAGCTGGGGATACTGCAAGCAGAGAAGTTTAGGTAGTAGCAAACAGCCTCTCCCACCATGCATGCAGAGAGCTTCCCAGCAAACAATTCTGCCATAGTTTTGCCCCGAGGTGAACAGTACCAAGGCATTCTCAAACGGTACCAAGAAGGTACACATGGAAGTGCTGTCTTCTTTATACTTCCTCCTCCTGCAGCAGGTACGAAGTACTGGAAAGCAGGCTTCAGCTTTTGCAAGCTTTTGTGCATGTTCCAAGTAAAAGCTACATTTTTGTTCCACACAAATATGGAAATATTTATTTAACTGGTTTTTAAATCACAGAATCATAGAATAGTTAGGCTTGGAAAGGACCTTACCAACTTCAAACTAGTAAGCTATCAACAGTTACAATAAACCTAAGTGACTACTCAAGACTCTACATATTTGCACCAATTTATGAAGAGAACCAGTTATTCGCCAGCCAACAGGTCCTCAAAGCCTCCACCTGCCTCGTGGCCAGTCAGGTCAAACACAGGACCAGCTTCTGCACTGTTGTTTGTGTCAGTCAGTGTTGGCTGTACAGACTCATGCAGTTCATGCACTGCCTGATAAGCTGCATTGCCAGAGCATGTTACACAAGCACACCTCGAAAGCCACATACTTGGCACAGATGGGGAACGAGATAAACGCATCCTGAACACAGGGACTCTGAACAGCAGCACTAAAGTCACCCTAACCTGAATTGTTCATGGCTCGGCAGGTTCTTTGAACACCATCCAGAGAGCCAGGGCTGTAACAGGCCATACAGTGGCAGTTACAGCACTGTGTGTTCAGCAAGCACCTTCCTGCAGTGCAGATCAGCACACTTTGACACGGCACTGAAGCTCCTGCCAGTTTTTATAGGTTCCCTTATGCAATCTGAATCTGACAATAAAGGGTTTTTTCCTCCTCCCAGGCCACAGGCTCAAACCACTTCAAACTTGGGGCAAACATTTCTATTTGCTTATGTTTACGATCACCCACTCAAAGGCACCAATGCCTGCAAGTGTGGAATCTCACCAGCTGCAGGCAGCCAACTGTCACACCTTGTCCTAACCTCTGGCACAGCATTAGTGGCACCTGCACTAGTGCAAATTCTGGAGCTTATGCAGAATTATGCACAAAATAACACAGGACAGATCACATTCACATAGTAAGTATTCATCAATTCATAGTATCTGGGAATGCTTTACTATCAGAGTACTTGAATATAAAGTACAATAACCCAGCTAGAACAATGGAATGATGAATGATGGAATGGTTTGTGCTGCTTAAGCTGCCATAGCAATTGCAGAATCAATGAAGATTGCAGCTATCAGGCTCCTCTCAAATCCAGCTCCTAGCAGCTTTGGTCTACTGTGGCTAAAGCCATTAGTTGAGCTGCTTTACCAAAACCTCTATAATACTACTCATTTACTGTCACTGGATGTTATGGATGTTATTGACTGTTGCTCAGGACCCCTGAGGATGCATTTTTCCTTTGTTAAATACACTAAATAGCATTCTAGACACCCTTTCTGGAAGCTGAGGTTGACCTGAGTTCTTGGTTGGTGAGGCAACCCTGTGATTCATAAACCCACAGCAGTTCAGCTAAAGCCTGCCCTGCAGGGCCAGAGTTTTATGTCATCAGATCTCTTCAAATGTGGTTGATGAACCTGAGATGCTCCAATGCTACATCTCCGTTTGCAACGCATTTCACTGCAATAGTCACACAAGTTTGCTGGGCTGTAAAGCATCAGGTTTTGACATAGACTGAAGGCAATGTGCTACCTGAAGTGTTTGAGAGAATGAACAGAGGATCAGTCTTATCTTACCAAGAGAGGGAACTGGAGCTGCAGATGTCTGTAAAGCTGAAAGGTCAGCTGGAAGCACAAACTGCCACTAACTAATGAGCCTTGTCACATGCAGACCTTTTATGTGATGCCTGTAAGGATGGGTCCTTGACTCCAGACAAAACATGATTGCTAAGCCAGTGCTCTGCTGGTCAGCCTGGGAAACCAGACTCCTGACCTTCATTTATCTACTTGATGTTACTCCTGATGATGCTTCTTTCTTACAAGACAAGAAGAAACTTGCTACTATGCAAATGTGTGTTTCCAAACATCTCCATCCCTGTATCCTGAATGCAGGGATCCTGTCAATCCACAAGAAGCATGTTGTGGCAACCCTGATAATGAAGAGCTCCAAACCAACCAAAGCAGTAACAAACTTTTAATGCTGCTACGAATCACTTGCAAATGAAGCATGCCAATGCCTTATGTGTAAAACTAAAAGGATGCAAAGAGGACTCAGGAGCTGGCAATATTTCATAGGGTATTTTTACACTCATCCCACACAGAACTGGCTTTATTTCTCAGCTGCACATGCAGGTTTTTACCCCTCGGCCTTGCTGGTGTCTCATGTTGGCATCAGCAGGAGCCTTCATCAAACATATTTGTCTTTATACTGGTACTTTTACAGAACTGGGCTGCTACCACTCAAGGAAATGGCTGTTTCAGGGGAGTTCAAGTGGTTCCTCACTGTAAGTCATTCCCTGAGAAGATTAAGAAAAGCTTAAAACTGGCAGCAGGACTGCTTTGCGTGTAAGAAGGAAGGAGTATTTCCTACCCAACGTGACAGAGGAAAACTAACACTCATTTGGGTTTTAATGAAAAACAGAAAGTCGTTAAACATAAACCCAAACTTTGGCTGTCTTCTGCAGGGAAGACACAGCTCAGGGTGACCTCTGGAGAGCTCCTGTTGCTTGCCCTCAGCTGACAGAGCGGGACTGTAAAGCATGCAGAAGAACAGCAGCAATATCTCTTTCCTCAGACAAGGAAGCTACGAAATGTTCCCTTGTGGAAGCACAGTTACAGTGTGTGTGGAAGAGCCTGGAGCAGGGAACAGTGGAGAATTCCTACTTTGGTTTTCCAAGAAAAGTTAAAGCTTGAAGTGAATGTGGATCTAGAGCAGGTTCCAAGATCCAGAGACTGATGACCCTTTCACTTGAGCAATGCTCAACTTGTGCAAAGCTGTTCGTGCAAAGCAGGGGGAGTCAGGGCACAGATGCCAAGTGCTCCTCTCTTGCATGCTGTTACTCGTCAGCAGAGGAGTATCTACATGGCTGAAGGGCAACAGCTTGGTTATTAGTCAATCTAAAGGAGCAGGCTTGTAGTAACAGCTGATGTTTTGTAACTATTACCAAGGAGGAATTAAAAAATGTGGTTATAAATGCCTAAGAGCTGAAGTGACTTGTCGGCTTTATGATATTGAATGCTTGATATTACAGACAATCCGATGCCTCCGGAAATAGATAGCGACATTGAGCTTTTACTTGTCCAAGTCTTATCAGATGCATTGATTCTTCCACCCTATTCCACACTTTTATGTGCTTCTGCTTGTGTTTCAGCTGGAACTGGAAATTTAGTCAGAGGTTTGTCCCCTTTTTTTCCTGCAGAAGCTGTTCAGCTTTGAAGTGCCATGAGAGAAAACAGTGTATGCTCCAACCGAGCACTGCCTGAACCTTTCCCCGGTATTTAGAGGAAGCAAGGTGTTTGCTCAGCTGACAAGGAAGCTGAGCTCTCCAAAAGCCAAAGTAGCACTTCATGTGGTAATGGCAACCTAATAAAAAGTGGCTCTTAACTATTTCTAGGCTGGAAGAAAACAGCATGGAAAGAACGTCTTCTACTAGAAAGGGACTGAGTTGGTGTGTTAATCTGAGCTTTTCTCTAAGCATGCACAGAAGTTAAACTGGACAAAGAATATGAATAAAAACTAAAACTGGACTTGAGCGGGTGCCAATAAAACTAGTCACTAACTAAAGACCACTCGCCTGCTTCCATCAGAGCCAGATCCATCCTGTGCCTCCGTGGCAGAGGTTGCTGGTTGCAGTCAGTGTGTGTTTTACCCCAGTGGAGCAGTTTTCCTGGAACACATGAGCTGGTGGAACAAGTTTACCCTACTTGGATTTAGCAGCATAAACCCTTAGTACCCTTGTGTAATCCTGGCAGTGCAGCTGTGCCCTTTATGGCTGACCTGCAGGGTTCCTTGCCAAAACGGGTGTGAGTGGAGCTCCTCAAGGGTTAACCTGAGAGTTCCTTGGAGCACATTGAATAGTTTCCTTGGCAGAAGTGACTATCAGTACACCCGGCTTGGAAGTGTTGATTTAACCACAGGACTGTTATCCTGAAGTTTCTAAAGGCCTAGCCTCCCATCTCACACTCTCTGATCCTCACATAAAGGTACACTTCCCTGTGAGCCAGCTGAGAACTAAGCCCCAGCACTGCTTTGTAGAGGCACTGTGTGCTCATGGCTGAGGATTAGCACTCTCTCCGCTCTCAGTCTCCAAGGATCTCAACTCAACTTTGCAGCTCTTAGTTGCAGATTTGCAGTCGAAGGGAAGGTCAGTGTGGAAAACTGGATTCTCACAAGGGAAAGCTGACATGAACATCTCACTGTGTGAACAGAGTGACGGTTTTGAGTAAGTGTTTCTCAATTATCTGTAATAATCTTGGAAGTGCAAAGCTCAATAACTGAGGCTTCTCCGCTCCATGGTCTCAAAACGATCTGCAGCTGAGGAACTACATTGGGCCATCATCATTCTCATGCTCACATTTTATGGACAGCAAGACAGAGCCATACTGTGTTCTGCTTACATGATGAGCCATTACCACCACCTCTTTGCGTGGGCTTGTACTTGCCAGTATTCTTCCACAGCAGCTTCCTTTTCTTTTGCCTGCAAAGACCACGTTCTGCACTGGTGTCAATATACCACTTGTGGATAGGCTGAGGCACAGCTCCAAGTGCCATATCACAGAACAGAGCCAAATTCGTGCCAAATTCCTGTTCTGCTCTGGGAATCAGTTCAGCATGGGACCAGGCTTTATTCAAGTCTTGATTGCTTGCATTAAACTGGTCTGAAGTGTAACTGTGCAAGCTGTAGTGCTTAATACAGAGCACTACAAACTTTATAGCAACTCCCACACCTCATGTTTTGTTCCTTCCCTCCACAGAGGGAAAATGTACAGATGGATGTTTTCTCTCTTTTTTTGGCATTAATATAACAGAATCAAGCAGTCTGTAGACTGTGCAGGAAAAGAATAAGTAACAAGGGCCTGGAGGCACAGGACAAGGGGAATGGCTTGAACCTGCCAGAGGGGAGATTGAGATGAGCTCTGAGGCAGAAGCTCTTCCCTCTGAGGGTGCTGAGGCGCTGGCACAGGGTGCCCAGAGAAGCTGGGGCTGCCCCATCCCTGGCAGTGTTCAAGGGCAGGTTGGACACAGGGGCTTGGAGCAACCTGCTCTAGTGGAAGGTGTCCCTGCCTGTGGCAGGGGTTGGAGCTGGAGGAGCTTTAAGGTCCCTTCAACACAAACCAGGCTGGGATTGTGTGATTCTATAATATGCTGGTACTGAAAGCTGCTCTAGAAGGGCAGCACGACACTGAGCCGATGCTTGATCTCAAGGCCTTCCTCTAAGTCAAACCACACTGAAAATCCAAAAAAACCCCAAAGCCTGCAGAAGGCACAAACAAGTACGGTCTAAAACCAGAATTAAGATGGAAGAATCAAGTTTTGCTTATTCACAAATACAACCCAGGCCAAATCCTTCATTTTCCTCATTTCTCACTCGCTCTCCTCCCTCCCCATTTGCCCCATCCTCGAATGGCATTATCAGACTCCAAATAGCTCCGAATAACATAACCCATCATATCAAGTGAGCTGCAGCTGCCACTTGCAGGCTGGGGTGGTGCATTCCAGCAGCAGCAACGCAGCCAGATCCACAGCAAGAACCCCAACCAACTGCAGGGAAGGATTACAGCTTCTCCAGGCACAACTTCCTGAAGAAAGATGCTTGTAAAGCCAAAGGGAAGATTCCTGTCCCAGCACTGTGGCAGAGGCAACAAACAGGGAGGCTCTGCATGGCCATAAACCCCCCAGAACCCATCTGGGCGTAAGCTCATCTTTATTCCCATCCCCAGCCAGCAATGGGATTTTCATTCCCTGATGGCCAGCAGGCTGGCTTTCTGCTGCTATTATAAACCAAATTACCTCATGCATGAATGGCCTTAATATCAGTTCACACTCCAAGCTGTTCTGCTGGGCTGACATATGTACCCCTGTTCACCCTGCACTGCAAATGGCATATTTGCTTCAGAAAGCCCTGATCAGATAAAGCAGGAAATGGATGAAAAAATAACATGCACAACATTAGCATTGATACATTCCCTGTTATTCCATGCCATGGGAACCCCTGGTTTGATGCTCAGTGTAAATACAGGGTTGCTGGGCAAGGAATAGGGCTTTACCATCTCTCTCTCCCCTTGTCCATCCCACCCTCACGTAGCATGTGGTCCTCTACCTGTTAGGGTTGCATAGCTCTTTCCCCATGAAGACAGTTCTATCTAAAGGGATACTTTTTAAGCTGAGCAGGACTGGATGCCTCAACTAGTAAATAACCATGTCATAGAAGCACCAGCTACTGAAATGAGAATATTATAAATAGAAATATTCCCTATAAGCAGCTTGTGACTAAGCTCACTTTTGAGCTAATAACTTCCCATGGAGATGAACTCTGCAGGAAAGCTCACAGAGCTATAAATACTCAGAATTCATTAACAGATCTTTTTGTTGCAGGAATTCTTTTCCGGCTGTGCATCATGACACTGGTGCTCCCAAGCCGTTCTCTTTTCAAAAGCTGCAATTGTTTAACCTCCAGATCCGGCTGCTCCCAGCAATCCACTGGAAGAAAACATTGGGGCACTTTGGAATATGGAAACCTTATTCTAGTGCCCAAGCAGAAATGGAAAAATACCACAAGGAACACATGCTATGACATGAGCATGGCTGAAGTTTCATACTCTTCCTAAGTTTTAACATTTTGCTTATGTACTACTGATTTTGAAGATAAAAGAGCAGATTTTAAGGTCCTGTGATGTTGTTCTAGGGGTACAGAGGTAATGAGAATCATGGGTTTACACTGAAATCCTGCACCTACTGCCTGCCCAGATCCATTTCCCAGCACTGTTCTGCCGGAGTGTGTGACTGCTGACCACTGGGGCTCACTGGAGTGGCAGATCCTACACTGAGCTGGTTGTGCTTCCCTGTGGTTACCCTGCACCAGAGCTGCACATCAACCTTGTCCATTTTCAAAGGCACTTGGGAATCACCACAGTATTTACACCAAAAGACTCTCTCAGTGGATGGTGTTCCCTCGCGTGCACACAGTGATGATGCTCCCTTGAGCAAGGGTTTAGCTTATGCTAGGCCAGCTTAAATCCTTTCATTTTCACATAGGCACAACCCAAAAGAGGCTGAGATTTATTTTCTTACGCTGCAAGCCAAAAGCAGAGCAGGCCACTGTCTTTTTTCCCTGTCTAATCACTGTTCAAAGTCTCACCTCCTACTGGACAGCTACACCTAGCAATATTTTGCATTCATGCTTATTCTTTTAATCCACTTATGAAGGCTGATTGGCACTGAGACCCAGTCCTGTTGCTCCTGTTGCCACACAGGTATTAGTCCAGAGCCTCTGCGCAGGGATTGTGGTGTAATATTAATGAGCACTTCAGCATTCAAGTATAAAATCAGGAGCTTCACGGTCACTTGTCAGCAGGGCAAATTCTGCTCTTGCTTCACCCCGAAGAACAATGCTGGCCCAGGGGGAGGGCCAGAGCTGGACCCAGAGCTCAGCTATGCAAGCCAAACTCCAAGTGAGTCTTCTGGCATCCTAATATTTGCCCTTTTGCTGCACAGCAAAATGTTTTCTACAGCTGTCTGCTCCAGACAAGCCTAGCAGCTGTGGCTTGGCCATTTTCTCAGCTCAAGGAAACAACCTCGACTCTGTCTTGTCCCAGACTCTGTTTCTGGTCAGTTGGACTTTTTCCAGCCAGCTCCATCTGTGATTTCTAAATTTTAGTTCAGAAATGCCTGTGCCCTGGAATGTGAATTTGATCAGTTTCAGTTTGATTCGGCAGCACTTCAGTACAGTCTACTAGCACCTAGCCATAAGGACAAGCTTCCAGGTAGCAGGCTAATTTTCAGGCATCTTCAATCCTATTAAACAGGCCACAGGCTGTAAGATAAGATTTAATACAGGAATACCCAGAGTGTCAATGCATTAGCCAGTCTCAAGGCTGACAACCAGGAGCGTACTGCAATGCTGCAGAACAGTAAATCACAGCTGGGAGAGTCAGCACACGCTGTAAGGTACTGCTTTGTTCAGCTATTACCCACCAAGGAAAGAGCATAATTATGTCTCCAGGCTTCCGTGAAGAGGAGGCCAGATTCTTCAACCTTATCTAATGTCTCATGCCTCTAATGTAACATAGAGACTACCAGGCCTTTAAGGCCTCTACCTTTCGTATCTGTAAGTTATTTCAGGACTGCAGGTGCTGAGTACTGCCCATGTTTGCATATCACTGTGTATGTGAGCACAACAGAGAACTCACCAGGTACAGTTTACCCTGTACTCTCACTTTGCTCTGCGGAGGACCATCTACTCATCTCATTGTAAAGTGCCTTCCTGCTGCTGTCACAGTTCTCATCTCTGCCCCAGGGGGGTTGCACATGGCATGTTGCTCTGCTCCAGGAGCTGTTACAGCCCTATGGATGTTCCACTGTTGGCTGGGGCTCCTGTGTGACAGCTCCTTCACCCTGCACACCCTCCTGTGGTTTGTAGCCTCCTGCCATTAGCCAGGCTTGTAGCAGTTGTGCACGGGACAGGTACCTTGGGTCTACAGCTTGCCCCCCAGCCTCTAACCTGCCCTGTCACCTTTGAATACAACCAGCTTTTCCTCCTCCTCCAGGAACAAAAAAGGTCTGTGCATGCAGCGTGCTATTGGAAGCGCTGATTTTCAACACCGCTCGGGATTTTCTCTACCAAATTACTTTTAGTTCATCTGCCTCTTCGTGGCACCTACAATTATGCTTATATTTGGTTTATAGCCTCTCCCCATCAGCATCCTGTTGGTGGTGTAAGACACAGGATTACCCTGATGGCTTCTGGTGATTCTTTCAGCAAATGGAACTTCAGTAAACCATGTTGAGTTTGGAGCTTCTACAGGTTAATGTGGACCTCACAGTCACTCCTCACATGATGTACTGTGTTGTTTGCTTCATTCTACCTGCCTAACACACAAACTGCAGTTCAAAACATAGTGGGGGACAGCAGAGTTGATTGTCTCTGCTTCTAAAGACTTTGTTTTCCCCCTAACATCTCAATTGCAGTTCTGGGCACTTGCAAGACCACCTCCAGCATCAGGTCATCTTTAGGAGCAATGCAAAGTATAGATCAAACTAATGTCCTGCCACTGGCTCTGGGCAAAGCCTGTGGTTCAATTCTTGCTCACTAGTTCAGAAGGAGGAGGGTGTGAGTTAGCCCAGCTGACGTGCTCCACTTCCACCATTCCACTCTGTTCTCTATTCTTTTTGGCCTTTGGCTGAAGTTATTAAGGTGTCATTACTTGAATACTGGTTTTACCAACAATTCCTACCATTTCCAATAGCTCTTCAGCTCAGAGCCAGCACCTAAATCAGCTATTGGCAACCTTTCTGTGTTAGATTCAATTTGTCTGTGCCTTTCAGAGGCTCACGATTTCACTTCCCAAATCATGCTTGGCACCGCGGATAAGACGATGTTACAGACATTGGAAGGTTTAAGTTCAACAAAAGCCTCAGTTCTATCCATCACTAATCATGTTTTTTGAAAGCTATCTTCCAGGAGCTGGAAGCTGCTCTTTGAATTATCTTTTTTACAGCATGAAGTTAATGAAAGTCCAAAATGTTCCCACTCATTTCATTATAGGAGATTGGATTTACATTCCATTTAGCTGAATCATAACTAAGCCTTACACCCACACTGGGCACACAGCCTGCAAAATTTACATGTGTGGTGGTAAAAGGGGAAAAAGGCTTTGCCAGACAAGTTTCCCAATAAATTTATCGTAATCTCTTCCCCAAATGTTCAGTTTTGACTGTGGCATGCTAAAGGTAGAGGTTAGTTTAGAATTACATCTCAGAAAGCCTCAGGTTAATCCTGCCAAACTTGGCTTTTTCATTATGCTTTTCTAGGAAAGCAGGCATCTTTCCCCGTTACGATCTTTCAACCAAGTATGGAAACACTTCACAAAAATCACACAATCCCAGCCTGGTTTGTGTTGAAGGGACCTTAAAGCTCCTCCAGCTCCAACCCCTGCCACGGGCAGGGACACCTTCCACTAGAGCAGGTTGCTTCAAGCCCCTGTGTCCAACCTGGCCTTGAACACTGCCAGGGATGGGGCAGCCACAGCTTCTCTGGGCACCCTGTGCCAGCGCCTCAGCACCCTCACAGGGAAGAGCTTCTGCCCAAGAGCTCATCTCAATCTCCCCTCTGGCAGGTTCAAGCCATTCCCCTTGTCCTGTCCCTCCATCCCTTGTCCAAAGCCCCTCTCCAGGTTTCCTGGAGCCCCTTTAGGCACTGGAGCTGCTCTAAGGTGTCCCCTTCAGGAGCCTTCTCTTCTCCAGCTGCCCCAGCCCAGCTCTCTCAGCCTGGCTCCAGAGCAGAGCTGTTCCAGCCCTCTGAAAAAATGGTCATCTAACTCTGCATGCATTTAGACATTCAATTCTCCCCCAGTGACAATCATTCCAATAGGGCAGTGATTACTTAGCTGTAGTTTTCCTACCCAATTTGAGTAGCTGTGATTCACAGCTCTGCACACAGTATCTCAGCTCCAGTATTAAAGAGACAATAGTTTTCTCCAAATCCCATGGAGCAAAAGTCCTCAAACATCCTACAAAAACAGTTGTTGATAGCACGGCTTATGTTATTTATCTCTGGCCTCTGACTCAAATCCGTATATGTCTAAGGTGCAAGACTTAGGAGATGAAAGTGCCAGGAAGATGCTAAGAATGAATTTTATCTGCACTGTTTCCTGTCCAGGTAATCAGAACTGCTGGCTTAAACAACAGCAAGGTAATCAAGAGAAAACTGAGATCATTGGGAAGTCTGAAACAATGTCCTTTTCCAGCTAGGAATCTGAGGATACCAAAATCATTAGTGTGTGCAGATGCCACCCAAAGCAGACATTTGGGCAAGTTACCTGTTTTGTATTTAGATCTATTGCTGGCTGAGGAAGCATTTCCAGAGCTCCGTCCATGCTAATTCAATGCAGTAGTCTTCACCTTAACCAAAACTCTCCTGTCTGTATTATCTCCTCTACCTGCAGACTCCCCACAGCCTAGAAAAAGTCTTTCTATATGCTCTGTATAAATATAGCTGGATCAGAGCCAAACAAGCAGGAACTGAGTGAGCCAGCTTTGAGATGCACCAGTTCCAGTACAGTCTAAGAGAAATCTTTCAAGATTTCTCTGGATGTTTTATTCATCCTGTTACATCACAGAAATATTGATGCCAGTTTGTGGAGCTTGAGAAACCCTTAACTTAGTTTGGAAAATTACAATTCTTGAAAATATATATCAGGGAAGGATTTTCAATCTGTCAGTCTCTGAGCTCAGTCCTGCAAAGGGTAAAGCAGAGAGATGGGAAAACTTGTCAGAAAAATAGGCTGGATTTGTAGGGACTCTCAAGGCAAAAGCTCTTCCCTGTGAGGGTGCTGAGGCGCTGGCACAGGGTGCCCAGAGAAGCTGTGGCTGCCCCATCCCTGGCAGTGTTCAAGGCCAGGCTGGACACAGGGGCTTGGAGCAACCTGCTCCAGTGGAAGGTGGCCTTGCCTGTGTCAGGGGTTGAAACTGGAGGAGCTTTAGGGTCCCTTCCAACACAAACCATTCTATGATGCTATGATTTATAGGTCTGGATTAGAAACAGGTGCTTGTCACACATTACGTTGCACGCAATACTTAAACCACAACAGGTCGAACTTCCCTATTTCCTTACTAGTCTAGCAACACTCCCAAGGAAACAGAAGAATGACCTACACCAAGGGCAGGAACAAATAAGAACATGAAGCCATCCACAGTTTATGGCTCCTAGAAGTATCCTCTATCTTCCCAAGTTAACAACCAGTGCATTGAATAGCTGCAAGAGTCAGCTGTCAACCACGGTTTAAAACTGGGCAAGAATGTTATCTTCTACAGTGGCTTTCACTCTTTACTGGTAATTACCTGCACACATCCCGTTAGCACTGTATTCTGGAATAGCATCTTCCCCTTCTGCTGTGCTTTCCACATCCGGGTCTGGCAACCCCTTGCAGTCCAGGCTTGCTCTCTGGACCACTTCTTATTTACAAGCTGTTGATGCCTCGTGGAGAGGTTACTAAAGGCCATCTGCCTACAGAATTCTTGTTTATATTCCTCTGGTTTTATCCTTAGGAAAAACAGTTGCATAAAGGCAGAGGTATTTAAAGGCTGACCCATCCTCCCTCACCCTGCTGGAAGCTATAATCTGTCTGTGCTATCTCAACTGATATTTGTGTAAGTGATTATGTCGGCCAAACAAGGGATTATGAGTCTGGTTTGGGGAGAGAGCAGCATGAACAGAGGACGTCTGAAGGGACAAGCTTTGTTTTGTTCCAACTAAGATTCCTTCAACTAAAGTGAGAGAGAAGAAATGCATCCTGCATAAAGGGCAATTGTTTCCCAATGGAACATTTTGTGTTTTTCCATTAAGCATGAGCTGCTCTGGCTGCTATGGAATATCTTATTAACAGGTCTGTTAATGCAACTCCAGCTCCAACACTGCCTGCATGAGGAAAACAAAGCCAGCACAAGCCATCCTTTTGTCTTTTGATTTTCTCCTTTCACACAGAGGATGAATCAGAACATTATCTTTCAGTTTTTATGGATATTGGATGAATATTCCTGTATCTCTTGCATAAAAGACAATTCCTCATATGAACTTCTCTGTTTCTTCATGCAAATAAAGGGAGGGATGTGCCAAACTTGGCTTCCTGGGCATTGACCCAAGGAATACATATTGGTCCATGACACAACCTTTGCTCACACAACTTTAAAGTCTTCAGAAGACCAGACAGAATCAGGGAAACAACTACACGAGCTGTCTCACAGGATATTTAAGATGCAAGATAAACAAGCTCTGGACTTTTTACCTGAGGGGCTGGCCAACTGAAGAGCGCTATCGTCACCCATGGCATGTTTGGAACCACTCAGGACGAGCGAGGACAAGCCATGCTCTTCAGATAGCCAAGAACACCGAGTTACTTTCGGGCTGCACAACCCCAGCGTGTTGTATGCATCCACAACCATTCATAGCACGCCATGCCTCTGATCTCTGCCCAAGGACCAGCATTCTCTTCCCATGAAGTAGGAAGGATAAGGAACATGCTAGTCATCTATAACATCCCATGTGGCATTTATGGTATTTTCCATCATCAGAGGTAGAAGGCATCACAAGGAAACAGCTTTGTACCTAAATGTTGTGAGTAGCAGAAGTTCAGAGGTCTTCAAGAAAGACTGGGGACAAATTGATAGAAGAGAATTAAAACATGAAGGGTTACTAAATACAGCCCCATATGTATGGTTCAGGAAGCCCCAAATGCGACAGGGAAGTGCAGGGGAGGAATATGACAACCACAGGTTATTCCAGGGCAGAAGAGACCTTTGGAGGCCACCTGGACCAAGGACCCTCATGCCTTGCCCAAGACCAGGCTAATCTCACATTTAGATCAGACTGGCTAGGACTTTATCTAGTTTGAATCCTGAGTATCTCCAGGGATGGAAATTTCACAGCCTCTCTCAGAAACCTGTCTGAGGCTTTGACTGCTCTCTTTATGAAGAACTTGCTTCTTTTTCTTATCCTTATATTCTGCTTTAAAATCTCCAGCTGTCATATGGAGATGTACAACTCTTGAGTTAACCACTGGGTCACCCCTATGTTCCTCACTGGGAATTGCTAAGATATTACACCATTTTAGTGAGGCACCTCTGTTTCCTCCCAGGAAAAAGATAATAGGGGCTGTGGTCAATTCAGATTTGACTTATGTAGTAATGCCAGAAGATTTCATCTAGAGTCTTTTAATGCACTGTGTATACTGGCAAAGTATTCTGGATACTTGCTGCACGAATCAGTGAAACAAGAGACTTTTGACTCTAACTTTGTTAAAAAGTGAGGTGCTGCAAGTTATCCTGACAAGCCAAAGTGGAATTCCTACTTAGAAAAGCACTTCACTCGAGGTTCACATTACATGATAGCTGGTACCATAAGTATTGGAGAACTAAAGCTATGTTTTAGAAGTAATGATTTTTTTCCCCTTGAATGTTAATTACTCCAGTTAGAGACATTGGAGCTCCAAGCTAACAGCAGAGTCTGTCTCAACCAGAAGTTCATTGCAAACTCACATTTTCTCTCTAGATACCTGTTGGCACTGCAACCCCATTGCTTGGGGCACTATCACAGCCTCCAAAGTATCAGCTATGGCTACAAAACCTATTTTTCATGCACAAGGACAGGCTGGGGGAGAATGGATGAAGCAGCCCTGAGGCAAGGACTTGGGGGTGTTGGGTGAGGAGAAGATCCACATGACCCGGCTTCAGTGTGTGTTTGAGGCCAGAACCCCCCCGTGTGCTGGGCTGCACCCCCAGAGCGTGAGCAGCAGCTCAGGGAGGGGATTCTGCTCCTCTGCTGTGCTCTGGGGAGACCTTAGAGCAGCTCCAGTGCCTAAAGGGGCTCCAGGAAACCTGGAGAGGGGCTTTGGACAAGGGATGGAGGGCAAGGACAAGGGGAATGGCTTGAACCTGCCAGAGGGGAGACTGAGATGAGCTCTTGGGCAGAAGCTCTTCCCTGTGAGGGTGCTGAGGTGCTGGCACAGGGTGCCCAGAGAAGCTGTGGCTGCGGGGTGGACACAGGGGCTTGGAGCAACCTGCTCTAGTGGAAGGTGTCCCTGCCCATGGCAGGGGTTGGAGCTGGAGGAGCTTTAAGCTTTTCCAGTGTGAGAGGGAAGGAAAGGTTGCAATGATGTGTTATATTTTTAAGTGTGAAAGAAGCATAACCATTGCAAAGAACTAATCAGACTATTGAAACAGATAAGAAGGAAAATTATCAACACTGTTTGGTGAGATACACTTTTAAGTTCCTTCTGAGTCCAAAATTACACAGTTGGAATGCAAGAAAATTGCTTGGGAGAAGTATTTGATCTCAGTGTTAGATGGCAACAGCACGCTGAGAGAGGTCAGATTCCTCACCATTTTTATAGCACCAGGGTCCCATAATCTTTTGCTGAGGTTGGAGGTGTTATTTAACAGGATTGTGCCTTGCTGTTGATGTCAAGGACAAAAGCAGAATGCCACAGCACAGTGCAAGGCAAGTGAGGCTTTATTTCTGCAGTAATATTTCATACAATCTGCAGATATTAAAAACTCTAGTGTCAACCAAGGAATTATAAAGCTTGTCTTTTACAATGCTGGGCTGCCAAAAAAATAAGGCTCACCACTAACAAGCCTGAATAAGTAATTTCTTGTCTGTATTTCTAATAGGATGGTGCTAGCCTCAGATACACAGTGCACTGTATTTCAGTTAGAAGGATGAAACATAAAAGTCATGGCAAGCTATTGCCCAAATCCATTGTACCAGTCACAACTGATACCTAAGTGTAAGTAAGACCAGGCTAATTGGAGTGGAACCAGTGGTGCTAATACTGTCATGTTGAGTCTGAGCTGTACCCTTCTGGCTTGATCTGCTTTGGGGTTTTTCTGGCTTTTAATCTATCAGCAGCACACTGATCTCCAAGAAGCTGCACAATTGCTGCCTTCAGCTAGATCCACACTTCAGGAGCTGTGTCACCTCACAGCTGACAGTGTCCCTGCTTCCAAGAAGCCACCTGGAATACTGAGCTTCCTGTGCTCATGCAACAGGCATCCAGCTCAACTCTAGAGAGCTGCTTCTTATTGCAGTGAATGCAGCGCTGGGCACAGAGCACAGACCTTGATTCTTTCCCACAAGCAAGTATGTGGATTCATTTTTCAGAGTGACAAATAATTTGTCTCCCAGAGCATCCAAGGCACTGTAATTAAAAGGACAAGGGCAGTAGCCATGCAGTCCCTGAACCAAATTACAAGTGTTTGAGCTGCACTATTAGAAAACTGAGCAAGCCTTTAGTGCCAGAGATGAAAGACATTGCAGCTGTGGAGAAAAGCACCCAAAAGTGCATATTTGCCTGGAGGTTTGAGATTTTGCCTTGTGCAGAGCACCCAGCATCAGCATAATCCACCTAAACCCAGTTATGTGATTGAGCTCTCCGCTGGAAATATCAACTCTCCACCACAAAGTACTAACTCAGTGCCTGAGAATCTGACCTAATGAATTCCCAGGCACTGCTACACCACTGCATTTCCTCTCTTGTAGACTTTCCCGTGTTAATTTCATAGGAGTTCTCTAATAAGCTTGTGTCACACTTCAGTCACACAGAATTGCAATAGAGTAACTCATTATCAGCTAGATCCAACCTTCCAGATAAGGTTAATGCCAAGGCAATATAAAGGCTTCTTTAGCAGACAGTTGCTGTGGAAGGGTCTTGGCTCTAATCAAGGCTCAAATCAGTTCTTGCTTTCAAGAGCCAATTAGTTTTATTCCAGAACAAATGTCTTCTTCATCTTTGAGCTCAACCAACCATATGACAGGGAGGAAACAGTGGAGCAGAGGCCAGTGAAGATAATTTGGACACCACAGTTGATAATATTGTGGAAAAATACAGTAATTGGTTTGACCAATAGGTTTTACAGTGCAAGGAGTGGAATGTAAGGTATCCACCCAGTTGTAAGGCAAGCATTACATTGCCCCATGGCTACTGGGCTGTGACTTCCTGGCATGTCTGATGAAGCCAGTTCATAGAGAAAGGCAATGTCTTAACACCATATTTAATTAGTTGGAAAAGAGGGATGCAAAACTTCTGCCTGCCAAGGCGGGAGAGAAGCCCGCAGGGAACACTAAGAGACAGGTTGGCAAAGCACAGGGAGGAACTTGTTTGGCCTTGTGCTGCACCAAATGCTCAGCCTCCCAAAATAACCCCAAATCTGCTGCTCCTTTTTAGTCACTCGTGTTCCCTCAAGCCACATTTCAAATGTCACTCCAACCACCTTTCCAAGAGGAAAAGAGACACTCTCATGTAATTGCAGATCCCAGGCTTTGTACAGCAGCCTAGCATTATGCAACTTTCTATCTCACAGGCTGGATGCAATAAATCAAGCGCTTCAGTTATCACAAGATTCAATTTGGTAGTTACACTAGGTGCAGTTGGAAAGATCTGAGCAGATAGGATTGTGGTTTTCCACTCCACGTATCACAGTCAGGAATGCAGAGGAAGCCTTTAGTGAATGCTCAGGACTGACAAATGTTAGCATTTAGATTGTGTCTAAAACTAAAAATAAATACAAATCCTTCTTTTCTTTAAAACTTCTATCTAAAAGATGTTCTTCCATATTCCTGAAGTAACCTGATGCCCAAAAGTATGTTCAAGGTTCTCATGGTCCAAGACAGAACTGTACAAAATGCTCCCAAGGCAAACCGGCTTCAGCTCCATGGACCTGCAATTGTCATACAAAGGAAAGAGTTTACCTCGTCCCTGTTTGCTAATAGCACTTGGTATGCAGCAGGGAAAACTGGGGCAGAGACAGTGTATGTGCTTTGAAAGAATTCCTTACACAAAAGGGTGAGCACTAGATTGGAAGATGTACACGTTATCTGGCTGCAACAGCTTGGAGGGGCAAGCCTCTCCCAGAGAGTCAAGATGAGGAGGTAATCCCCTATTAGCAGTTACCAAGCTGTGAGGCTGTGCCTCTGTTATTCCCAAAATATTATATGTCTTGTAGATATTCCCAAGATATTCTACATCTTATTTACCACCACGACAAAAAACGCCCTCATGTTGTGTATAGCAAATGTTGGCCATGACCTAGGGATTATTATGGGAAATATTCTGCCATTACTTGGTTAGAGGCCATTAAGTTCTATTTCCTGCAACATCAGCCAAAACAGACTTCTGTTATTAGAGGTGATCGAAGCTGTTTCCTGGGAGAGGACATGAAAAGCCTGATTTTGAAGTGGTTACAACATAAGGTATAAAAATAAATGTATTTTGCACAGCTGCCAAGAATTCACCGCCAGTGATCTATGGCTTAGTTGTGTTTTTCTGCAGATACACCTACAAGGGTACTTACTGGATTATTTTTATAGGACTAAGAGAGGTACTAACACAACTGAAATGGCAGTTTCTTACAGCTTTTGTCTAGACAATATAACTAGTTGAAGACTTCCTGATACGGCCAATTCAAAGCACGAACATGTGATGGACCAAGTCTTTCCTGCTCTTACCTGATACCTATTCCAGAGAAACATACATCCATTCCAGAAACTGCCATGTAGCTAAGACTAAGATTTCAAAAGCAGAATCATCCCAATTGGCAGAAAATTAGAATATCCCAGAATCCCAGAATGGTTTGTGTTGAAGGGATCTTAAAGCTCCTCCAGTTCCAACCCCTGCCACGGGCAGGGACACCTCCCACTAGAGCAGGTTGCTCCAAGCCCCTGTGTCCCATCTGGCCTTGAACACTGCCAGGGATGGGGTAATTACACTAGATGATCTTTAAGGTCCCTTCCAACCCAAACCATTCTATGACTCTGTGAAACTAATCTGTAAATAACTTGTCCTACAAATACTTTTCAATCAAAGTTAAAAGTTAAAGCCTCCTTTTCTGGGGGGGTTGTGGGTTTTTTTCCATCACGTCTACCCTTAGCTTTATCCGCTAATTTACCCTAATTACTCTAAGGCCAAACAGGGTTTAAACTCCTGGAGTATGTCAAAGTAGTAGAGCAGACTTGTCAGATACTGCCGTAACATCCTGCATTCTGCACAGACACAGCAGGACAGCAGGAAAGAGAGAAGTATCCTCCCAGCATCACAGCCAGGACTGAGGCTCAGCCCGATGCAGGTGAGCTCACCCACTGCTGAGGCAGCATACCTGCAGAGGCAGTCCTGATCCAGCACGTGGACACACCAGGCTACATGCTGGCTTCCACAGCCCTCACGTGTTCTGCTCTGCCTGCTTTACCCTATATTAGATGATATTTTCTCCAAGTCCATAAACTGAGTCTGTACCTCCTGCAGCTTCCCTGGGCTGTGATGCTGAGATTCATAAGGAAGTAGCACATTTCTGATAATCAATCCTATTAAATAAAAGAATGACACCTGGATACATCTGCTTTTTAAGCAGTAATCAGTAACATCAAAGCCAACCGATACTTCCAGTGTGCCACTATTTCCATATGAGGATGGGCAGTATATTGTTTTTAATGAAGTCTCGAGAGAAAAGCTGGTAAGCAACTGTGAGCACAACTGAAGAGCAGCACTGCTATTCCACTGCTGAAACTCATCATCCATCACGCTGCTCCTCCACGTAAAAGCATTATACTAGGCCGTATCTGAAGTCATAAAATCCTTAATGGAATCATCACAAAACACATTGTGCCTTCGGAGAGAATGCCTTTTTCAGCCTAATCAGTTTGGTTTGCTTATTCTTAAGTTTCCATAACCCATTTATATTATTTTTCCTTACATATTTGAATCTAGGTGCGAAATACCATGCCCAAAAGTTTGTAAAGCTCATTGACTTCAAACATTAAGGAAATCTTATCATATAGAACCTAGATGAGCCTTGCTTTTCCCTAACCAATACTAGCATGAGGGGGAGTAGCTGTCTGTAACAGTTCAGTGCACTATTTACAGAGCTCAGGGAAGACATGAATATGCCTACTATGTAATATATTCTTAGACACCTTCTACTACCACTATGAGAATATTCCTTTCATGTATGTGCAGCACTTAATACTGACAGTTTCTCTTAGCCTGACCTAAAAACCAGCGTATGAAGCTGAATATTAAGGGGAGTTGGTGTGAAATAGTAACATAAAATATGGGCTGAGTTGACTCACAGAATTAATTGTGCTTTGGCATAATGGTGTTTCCCTTTCCCCACATCAGCTCTAAACTCATCAGTCAGGCTGGGAGAATGCAAATTTGGGCAAAGGGCTCTTCCAGTCTGAGGGTCACATATGTCCGATGAGATAAAGATATTATGTGACTTATCTCTGCCTCAAGCCTCTGATATGATGGCTAAAGCTTAGTGATTGCCACAGTGCTCGGAGCAGTATGGGGATACTGCCTTTTAAAAATGGAATGCTGCCATAAGAAACCAGACAGCAACAGACCCAGGGAACTGTGATGCATTTGACTTCCTACAGTTGAACCATCACTACCAAAATTATGTAGTAGTTTCCATTATTTATCAGTTTCTATCATTTATCAGAGACAAGAATCTGACCTGTTTTGCCAAAGCTCATTTCAGACTTCTTCTGAAGCATTTTTTGCTTGTATTTTCCACATTTTTTGGCCTTTTAGTCATTTAATTTCTCAGAAAGCAGCTTGCATCTTTTCTGGTAATGTAACAAGCCAGTGGTGGTTGTATTTGCTGGGATAGTATAGGGGAAGCTTCTCATGTGCCTGTGGAAATGAAAGCCCCACTGAGAATAGAGGTTAAATCCTCATGACAACCAGATGTTTGTGGGAAATGAATTAGAAGCATTGGAAGAGTGGTGAAAGAGGTTTCCCAGGCAGGGTTGTCAACTGTGATGGTCCCATTCAGAGAGGAGTCACTGATTCTCAGACAATTAACAGGACAATACATGGATTTCAGGGGAAACAGCTGGAAAAGACAGAATTTTGTGCCTCAATGCCCAACTCTACCAAAACTCAGCCCATTTCATTCCATAAAGTGTCTTTTTATTGCAGTCAGAAAGAAATGGGCATTGCCAAAATCCAGAAGAAAAAGGCAATGCAGTTAGCCCGACTGATGCACCAATGTGGCTAACAGATGTGCTCTTGAAACACAGTCATTTCTCTGAAGGTTTCGAGTGCTTGAATGCACCCTTAGTAGTTTTACTTCCTAATCCATCTTCAGAAGGGAAGGAAACTATGTGGTTATGAGACAGGCCTGACAGCCACATTTAAGCTACACTGGCTACCACCATAGCATTCCATACAGTAGATTAAACCCCCCACTCACATCTCTCAAGTCTTTATGAAGATAAAGTTGTTTCCTGACTCCCAAGAATAAACATTACTTAATATGAGTAAATTCCTGACTCCCATTGAAGCCAGGACTTACTTGGGGTGTTCTCTATTCATTGCTTATTTAGAAATGAACTTCTGGGGTTTCCTCAGCCGAGGAGGTCTCTCCTGCCAGAGGCACAGCTCCCATACAGGTCAGCTCTTCCAGCTGGTATTAACAGTTCAGGGAACACAACAGCAGTCAAAGCTCAAGATAAAATGCAAACTAGGCACCCTAATGAGAATGGAAGCAAGCAACAGGGTCAGAAGCTGAAGGAATGGATGGCATCTCACATAAAAGATAGTTAGTGTTGGGCTTATGTAAGGAAATGGGCAGAAAATGTAAATGGAAACATACACGGACTAGACTATACTGGAGAGTGCTGGCTGCAGAAAGGACTATGTGACCAGCTTTTCAGCTCACCATGTCACTCCACTCAGGTCACACTACTGTGTTCCTATGCTTGTATTGCACTACGCCAACATGTAAAGTCAAACTCAGGGTACTAAAGTACTAGTTTTCTTTTTCTGTAAGGATAGCAGAGTGGGTTTGCTTGAACACTGAAACCAGATTTCGAGTATAGCATAAAAGCTGATCAGCTAATTGTTGCCACCACACAGTACCCAGTTCTGTCTTCCAATCTGATGTTTCAATAAGCCATAACTGGTGCTCCCTCCGTACCAAACTTGGGTGCTGTCATTATTTATACTATGAAATACGTAGAAGTTTGTGCTTTACTGTTTGCCTGCACAGAACCCAAGGGGGAAATCATCCAGTGCCAATCAGCTCTCTAATGTTTAAGATGCAATAATCTAAGTTCTCCTCAAAAACTCTCAAAGGGCACAGGCACAGAATAGACTGGGGCTCTTGGGAGCATCTTCGGTGTATCTGCAGTAGGCCATGGGCCAGTTTCAGCTGGTACACCCCAAGGCTGGGCAATAAATCACTACCGGAGCACACTGAAAGGTTGCTCATGAATTCTGGGGGTGGGACAATCCCAGCCACATCAAAGGAATGTCATATCCAGGTCTCTATCTGCTACACTGCAGGTCGTGCCCCACATTAGGAATTACGCTGTGGTTCCATTGTGCACTCTGTGGCAGATGGCTTCTTATGAAGTGCTG
Source organism: Nestor notabilis (assembly GCF_000696875.1). Taxonomy (NCBI): domain Eukaryota; kingdom Metazoa; phylum Chordata; class Aves; order Psittaciformes; family Psittacidae; genus Nestor; species Nestor notabilis. The sequence continues at coordinate 17,004 of NW_009941578.1, read as the reverse complement.
GATAGCAAGTCCTCTGTAAGAGCTATCATTAGGAACCATTATCAGCTTTCCTTTCGTCTTTGTTAACAGCTTTTTAAGACCCTGCTTGATAGAAATTGTTAATCATACACTGTATGAATTTCCATAGGTCTGATCTGAGCAACTGCTCTGGGCCACAGCCTTGTTATCCATCATATGTCTAGGGTGCCACTGCCTCCTGCTCCGTCGTATCGTGTCAAATGCCATTGTTGAGCCCAAACACAACACTGTCATGAAAAGCAGCATGGACCACACTGGGGTTTTGTCCTGGAAAGATTTTCCTGGAGATCACCTTTTGAATTTCACATACTCCAGTCATGGCTTGGTGCAGTCTGTCAGAGGCAGAAAGTGAGACTTGAATAGGACTGCTGCCTTCACTAGCTGCAGCAGGGCATCAAAGAAACAGACACAAGGAGCAGAGAAACATATTGGTGGAGTCTGGTGTTTGCTCTCACACCTAAAAAACACTTCTTCATACACCAGATTGGAGAAGATTGACATCAACAGCAGGCTGGGAAGGAGAAGGGTGAGACAGTAAGTTGCACAGCTATGAGAACATACCCACGTTTCTCTATGCTCTCATTTCAAATGTCGAATGTGTATACCTTCATCTTGAGTAGTACAATTTTTCTCAACTCTCCTTCTGTTTTGCTTCTCAGTTTCAAGTCCAAGAACACTTACATTACTACAAGGAGATCTGGACCTACAGCTGTCATTCAGACCAAGCTGCTCAAGCGTTTCACTGCTGTTACACAATTTTCACAACCTCAGCCATCACTACATGTTGTTCATCAGCTTTGAAACATAATCTTTTTACGTTTTCAAGTGATACAACGTTGAAAAACCTTCAAGTCTGTTGGCTATAGGATCAGTAACTACCACACCATCTGGGCAGACTGCACCCATGATAAAGGATGAAGTGTTAAAACATCTTATAATCAGTGTCTTGAAAAACTAACCTGGCATTTGCCTAGCTGTCTAGACAGTAATCCTCCATCTCCCTTTTGCATTTAGCCTTCCTATGCAAGCTCATAATGGCCAAGGTGCTGGATAAATTCTATTACTGTGCTACTTTCTCACTTTGTGGGTTCAACTTTCAGAACTGTTAGCATAATGAGCCCTCTAATATCACTAGAGTACAGCTAAAGCTACTTAGAAGCTGCACGAAGGGCCTGGTGGCTTAATCTGGTCTGTCTATCTCAGACAGTGCGGTGACAGGGACATGCAACTAGATCTATCAATTACTGATTAGGTTTCTGCTCACTTAACGTGTTGCTCATCTAGAAATCACTTCCAGCTTTAGCTGGAGCATGGAGGAGTTCCAGCACCTTACAAGCAAAGCTAACTTGATTAATTCCTTCAGCACACATTCTGCAGCATTCTTACATTCATGCTGATCTCCTGCAAGGCTCTGTTGTGCCATTAGCATACTTTCTGTCAGAGCAATGGGTGGCTGATCGCAATTAAGAACATCATTTTGCTGCATTCATTTACCCAGCTCACATCATAATTATTCAGCTGTCCCAGGCAAGAAGAACAAGGTAATTAGGAGCTACAGGCCCAGTTCTTAAAGAGATTTGAGAAAAAGCAATTATGTTTCTCGAAGGACATCATCTAATCAGGACACCACCTAAACAGAGGGGCTGGAGCTGCTCTGCTCTGGAGATAGGCTGAGAGAGCTGGGCTGGTTCAGAAGGCTCCAGGGAGACCTCGTAACAGTCTTCCAACACCTAAAGGGAGCCTACAAGAAATCTAGAGAGGGATTTTCTAGTGACAGGACAAGGGGACTGGCTTGAAGCTGAAAAAGAGGAGATTTAGATGAGATCTTAGGCAGTTCTTCCCTGTGGATGGGGCTTGGAGCAACCTGCTCTAGTGGAAGATGTCCCGGCCCGTGGCAGGGGGCTGGAGCTGGAGGAGCTTTAAAGTGCCTTCCAGCCCAGTCCAGTATGGGATTCTATGAACCTTCTATGACTCCATGATTCTAATTCAACTCCTATAGAGATCTTCATGCACAGCACGGTTTCCTCAGGGGCCTTTTTTTTAGAAGCAGGTTATTCAGCTGAGGCGTGCTCTCAGGGAGGCAGTAAGAGCTGATTACTGCTTCTTATCAGAGTTTGCTGTGGATAGCATTAGAGCTGTACTGAGACTGCTGCCTTCTTCAGGCTTTGTATCAGGCAGTGTCATTAAAAGAGATGCGCTGTTTGGTTAAGCACAGAAGCCACACATCACTTTCCACATTCAGTGCTGCTTAGATAAGGAGCAAGTTAGGGTATCTTCTAGAAGCAGCTCCATAATCTAAACAGTGGAATCCAGGCAGGTGCTCCCTGAAGCTGCAGTGGCCCATGGCATGGTAAGGAATGCAGTCAGCTACTGGTCTTGTTGTACAGAGGAAGCCTTGGTTTTTAGGACCAAACGAAAAAGATCACGTTAAATCACATTTAGAGAGACCATGATAAGGTGTGGCAGCTTTACAGAAACTGGCTATCTGTTTGGGAAGGCACCTGTAGTAGATTCAAGGACCAAGAAGCATTTCATCTCTGGAAGCATTCACCGGAGGACAGATTTTCCACTACAACTACCAGGCCACCCAGCAAATGGAAAGGATGAATCACACTGACCTCCTGCCCAGCACATGAAATGTGTTCAGTCAGAGACTGAAAGCTCATTTCTTTCATTCACTCAGCCCTCCAGCTGACAAGGTCAGTCAAATGTCACTGCATGCTTCATCACACAGAATGAGTTTATCAGAGAGCTAGAGACCAAGTGTGTGTGGTTTAGATGGTGGTTACTTTTCTCTTTGGATGTGGTTAAGACTTCTGTTTCCAGAAAATCAATACATCCTCCTAACTAGCGACGGCAAGCTGCATGTTGCCACCTTTTAAACAGGGATGGCTGTCCATTTCCTTCACCGACTCAAGTTAATCAGCATCCAGCCTAAGACTGAGAAACAGGCTTTGCCTTATCACCCCTTGGAAATGCTGAGCAGTATTTCCCTGCCACACTCCCCACCTTGCCAGATCACAGGAAAGGTTAGTTCAGTTTAACAAGCTACTTTGGTGCGGCCAACAGGAGCTGCCTAGCTACGAACATAGAAAGAATGACATCAGGAGTCCCCTAGCCACAGCCAGCTCCAGCTCAGATACAGTTTTCTGCAGTTAGTAGCCTACTTAAAAAGTTCCAACTTAAAGAAAAAAATAGAATCAGATCTATAACTTGTGAGCTCTTTTCATTCCTGCCATTAGATACCACACACAGTATTCAAACGCTCTGTGTCCTATGGATTTATGCAAAGCAGCATAATGTTCTATCCAATTCCCTTTTTGTGCTTGGTTGCCACAGAGCTTGTGTTTCCATAGGACTAACCAAAAGCTTGTTTCAAAATGCCAAATCATCTGAAGACAGCTCATTAAGAGCAGGTAAACGCAGGAGGACACCACACAATTGCTTCTGCTGGTTTCCTGTCCAGGCAGCTTGGCTGCAGCCTTAGTGGTTCAGTTGTTCAACCTCAGTCCTCACTTCCCTGGCCTCAAACAAGTGATTTTGAACGAGCTTGGGGGTTGGAACTGGATGCTCTTAAGATCCTTTCCAAACCAAACCATTCTATGAAATAATACGGTGACAAACTTCACTGATACCAGTAAGCACTTTGCTGAGAACACTGAAAAGCCTCAAGCCAGATGTGAAAAACAGGCTAATCCTTGCAATGGAATGGGGTTTTGCCAGTGCTGTCCTGCCAGGCTCTTACCAAGGGACACCAAATGGTCCAAAAGGGCAGACACATTTGTGGCAATGAGGCCCGGTTAAAGTCACCAGCATCAAACACAGCCTAGTGATCACCAGAAAGGTCCATAGTGATAAGACAGGTCCAAGGTCAAGCAAGAAAGTCAACAAATACATTGGGGTCAAGATCACCAGGGCCAGGCTTGGCTTTTGGCACAGGAATGCTGCACAGGAGAGCTGGAGTCCAGCACTCCACCAGTGGAGCTCAGGATGTGAATGAAGGTCGTGGACTGAGCTTGAATGGACTCCTGGGTCCATTGCTGGGGATGTGGGGGAGATGGCCCTAGGTTGGGCTGCTCAAACCCACTGAAGATGATTAGTATCCTCTGGGCCTTGATAGCTCTACCACAGGACATTATTAAGATTAAAAGGATATTGATTATGAATAGCCTAAGTTCATATCTCATCAGCCAGTTCACTAGTGTCAACACGAACCAATTGCCCCATCATTTCTGCCCCCAAAATGAGCTTTCTCCAGTGGCTTTGCAGGAAATACACAACTGCATTTCCTGCAGGAGAGCTGCCAGTGCTAAGCAGATGGGTTAAACCAACAAGAACCTCCACTAAGTTTAGGCAATATTTAGAGAGATTTTCTCTGGCAAAGTTTCAGTAGTCTTCAGATCCATTGTTTTCAGCCTTAAAATTGTGTTCTCGCAACAGACTTCCTTGCAAGAAGATCTACCCATAAGGAAGCTCCTAAGGACATGGAACTCTTAAATAGCTTCTCCAGTTATTTTGTTTCCTTTTTTATCTTTGCAAGGATATTGCACACTAGATACCTGCAAGCAGTTTACATGAGACAAGAGAAACTGTTCGTCCCAGAGCAAGGGCTCATGTCAAGTACTGGGATGTTTTCTTTCTTTCAGTTCAGAGCGTTGAAGTCTAAAGTCTAACTCACAGAGATAAGGATTTGCTTGCCAGAGTTCATCATTAGCTTGTCTAGAGCTGATCCAGGCAGCTTTTAACACATGTTAATGGTTTATTCCAGTCACACAAACGCTGAAGTGAGTATCACCAGCAGGACCCTTCAGAAGGCAGCCTGCTGACTAGACAGGAGTATGCTGGGGCTGATCCTATCAACACACATATCAACCCCAGTGTCTTCTTACTTCAAAAAGCAGATTGAAGTGATGGAAAGAGGCTGGCAAGACACAAAAACTGCTCATCCATCATATGCATTATGCCAAATCATCATGAATTTTCAGATAATTAATGAAGTCTGAGATCTATGACAAACTCGTAATTCTATTACATCTTATTGCATCATGGATAAAAGCAGAACTGAAAGATGACCATGACTTCAAGGCTAGCATTAGTCACAAAAGCCCTACGATATCTCTGTTAACCTCAGCTGCCAGATGACCAGTAACCTCTTCCTGAAGAATTAACCTTTTGAGGCTAAAAAGTCCTGCTCAACCCTGTGCATAATGATTTATTCCCCACCTTGCACTTCTTTGGCACCTTCTTTTGTATTATACACATTAGGAAACCCAATGTGGCCATTGCCGTGATGATTTTCTTTGCAACAATGCCCTGTTTCTATTACTGTTACACAGGTACTTCAAAGCAGCTGAGAGAAGCTTAGAGCACTTTCAGCATCTTTACAGTTCATCTTCTTCTTTCAGGTGATGCTGATTTATAACACCCATGTGCCATATAAATTGAATACTGAGCCCAATGTACATACCCAAGCAAGCATTTGATTAACTGCTTCCAGATACTCTGTCCCAGAAGACTGAGGTGAAAGGATGCAAGTCTGTCAGTATCCCCCACTTGGAAAAGACCCCAAGTTTGTTTCATTCCTTACATTGCCCACCCCCTTGCTACATGTTTAAATGTAGATCAGATATGATTAATGATCCTGACTATCCCTACAGTTCAGCAACAAGACAGATGCACTTCTATCCAACAGACACCTTGAATTTGTCTCTTTATTATATTTTGAAACACTTTATAAGTAGCTTTGGATTGCTTTTTTTACACAGAAAAAACCCTGCTGTCAGCCAACAGTCTGTCAAAGAAGACAATTCACCTTCCAAAGGCAAATGCAAGCCCAGTGCCAGTGGCCACAAGAAGCCAAAGTCCTTTCCTAGTGCAGTCATGGGCCAGCTGATCCACCAGGTGTGCGGTGCAGTAGAAGATTCATAACCACTGGAATGCTGGAAGTTCATGTATGCCATGTTTTGTCCTTACAGGCCCCAAACTGGCCCATCTATTACACAGCTTTCATGTCTGGTTTGCTCTGAATGCTTCCCAAAACAACCTAAAAACTGAATCATTTCAAATGTCTCTCCAGAGCAGGAACAGGGCCTCAACCAGAAGGTGGTCATAACACAGCCCCTGGAGTCTCCTGCAGGAAGAGAATGTTACTGAGGGCCTCTTACTGGTCCTGTTACAAAGAAAGCTATTAGACAAATGTGATCAATTCTTGTATTCCACTGCCTCATGTCCCACTAAACACTACACCTGAAGTTGATTCTGGTTTTGCTTCTTACATCAGAGGCAGTGGTGATTGTCCCTACCACTATGCAATAAAAAGTCCCTTTGGAAGGTTTCTGTGCAGGCTGTTTAGAGCACCCAGCAACTCTATTACATCTTTGCTTTGGTTACTGCGACAGGGGAAGCTCCAAGTCACCCTAAGACTGCTCACTCTTGCCACAGTAAACGAACTGACTGTTACAGAGGGAATTTTTTCTGGGAAGTGACTCTTCACTTCCTTGTATTTCTTTGCATGCTGTAATGTTGTTTTGGCTATGAAGTTGCTTCACTTCTCTGTCCTTCCCAGTTGTTCCCTCACTTAGAGGCACACTTCCTCTTAGTATTATTTTCACAAGATTTAAGATGCAGAGTTACCACATCATGCTTTCTGCTTGAGATTAGGCCCTCAAGAAAGAACAGGCTCCTATGAGTACTGTAACAATCAATGGATCCCAGCCACGACCCTAGAGAAAAGCCTAGGTCCTTCACTCTGGCAGGAACAGTCGATTTACTCCAGGAATGCAGAACTGGCATGCAGCTGTAATCACTGCTGAAGCTGTGCTCTTCAGTTTTCCTATCCACTAGCAGACCTTGATACCTTAGAGTGATCCTTGTGACTAACCCAGCTCCTAGAGCAGTAACCCAAACCCAGTGTGAGTATTTGCAGAACAGTGTGCCCCTGAGCTTAACAACTGATCCTTACCAGGCACCCAACCCAGCTAGAACTCTGACCCCTGTCTTCCAAAAGGGGGGGTCTCAGGCCATCAAATCAACTCTTTCCATCCACAGACGTTATTCAGATTGGCATCAGACAACCAAATTTGCAGGCAGGACTGGTATATCCTTGGAGTGCAGTCTTAACTGAACCTGCAAGTTGATTTATTTATTACCTGAAGAAGAAAAGGCTCCTGAAGGGGAGACCTTAGAGCAGCTCCAGTGCCTAAAGGGGCTCCAGGAAATCTTGGAGAGGGGCTTTGGACAAGGTCCGGTAGGGACAGGACAAGGGCAATGGCTTGAACCTGCCAGAGGGGAGACTGAGATGAGCTCTGAGGCAGAAGCTCTTCCCTGTGAGGGTGCTGAGGCGCTGGCACAGGGTGCCCAGAGAAGCTGTGGCTGCCCCATCCCTGGCAGTGTTCAAGGCCAGGTTGGACACAGGGGCTTGGCGCAACTTGCTCTAGTGGAAGGTGTCCCTGCCCGTGGCAGGGGTTGGAACTGGGTGAACTTTAAGGTGCCTTCCAGCCCAAACCAGGCTGGGATTTAGACATGAAAGCCATGAAGCAAAGTTCTTGATATATGCAGTTTAGCTTGTCATTGTTAACGAGCATCCTGAAGCCTTTGCTTGAGATTTTACCTCTGTTATTTCTGACAGACCTTGACTTACACCTACAGGATTTATACTATTCCTAAAAAAGAGTATTATTTTTGTCCTTCGAGCATGACACTTCTAACAAAAGCATTAGCTTCCAATTAAATCTATTTCCCTTAAAGAACAAGGTATAGAGCTGAAATTAGCTTTTGAGACTTCTGCCAAGTATTTCATGGTAGCTAATGTTCACCATCCAGATTTCATGTTCTGCAAGGCAACAGCAATTTCAGGTCTACATAGCATGCATAGCTCCAGCAGATGTGCACATGTGTTTGTCAGCTGTATGAGGAATGAGTTTTCTATCCCATTTATTCCAACCCCAGGCTAAGAAACAGAACCACTGCTGCAACAGTTTATCTCAGCTTTGAGAGTACTCTATCCCAGGTTACATAGAGCTTAACACTACAGGTCTATGTGTCCCCCCTAAATTGCTCAGGGAATATTTAAAGGTCCACTACACCTTTTTCAAATCAAGTAGTGAATAGATCAATGCACAAATTGTGTTATAATTCTCAAAGCACTGAAGTGCTGCTATTGGAGACCACTGCAGAAGTTCTCCTGCTTTATTAGATTTTATGATGACTGATTTGACTTTAAGCCTTTCTGATGCAACCAAGACTTTGCAGCCTTGTCTGGAGCACTGAGGATTCTGTAGTCATCAAGATTCAGCTTAGGACCCAAGGATACCGAGGCAGTCGTACCTGCAACAGCCCGCATGAGTGCAAAGGAGCAAGTGAGAATTCATTACATACTTTCATCTTACTCCATCCGCCTGCTATTCAGGAACTTAGTGCCAAAACTCCCTGGTTTTTGACCCTTGAGATCTGGGTCAATAGCACATTCTGTACTGAGCTAAGGACAAAGGGCAGAGCCGTGCCTCCATCCTACCCCCCTGCCTGCAAAATGCAGGTCCATCATGACTGTAGTTTCCTCAAACCACTTGAGTTCAAGGAGACCTAAGTCTATATTTTATCTTGCATTTCAAAGTAGTGACACAAGCTGAAACTGTAGGCAAAGATGAGGCTAAGCTTTGAGGTGTTTCAGCTTTGTATGCTGCTTTGAAAGCAAAGATTCCACACCGCAGATATGTGGTAGTTGTGCTGCCTTAGGAACGCTTTCAGGGACCCGATAGTGCCACAGAAGCCATCCTAAAAGTAACAACTTCACCTTCTTTGAAGGGTGTCACAATTCAGTCTTCTGACTTAAATGAAGTGTTGTGCTTAAAATACCCAATACCTCTTTTGAAAGCTACTGAACCACACTTGACCTCTCTTTTTAATACACTGTCCACCTTCAGACGTTGGCAAATGAGCCGAGCCCTTCCCTCTCCTGGCATCAAACTTTGCAAATAACTCAAGGGCAGCAGAAGGGATCTAAGCAGCCTCTACAAAGTAGAGGAAATGTTTTCCAACAGACAAAATACTTCTGAGCCCATACATCAGTCTTTAGCTGATTATTGTGCAAGTTGCTGAAACAGTGGCTATGAGCCATGTCCAGCTTTTGGAAGCTTCCCTTTTCAGTGTAGAGCTGGTGGCAGTATTTTCAACTGTTAACAGCTCCTTAAGGCCTTGATCCCATTCATTTTTCAACTCTTCCAGTCCTCTTCACTTCCAGTGAGTTCATCTCACTTCGACATGCAATACAACCCAAGCACAATATATTCTTTCCCCTCCTAAGCACAGAAACAAGATCATTGTTTCAAGTTCACTGTATTATTTGCCTTTCTACTAGCAGACAGTAAGACAACTCCCTTTTACACAGGGTTCCTTCTCTGCTGAAGGATCCATTTCTGGTGCTTCTGAGCACTCCGCAATGGAAGGCTGTGGGGCCAGGGCTCAGACCTCAGCAAAAAGCTGTATTAATTCTTGGTAACATTTGGCTTTAAAATCTCACCCTCCAGTTTGCTCCAGTGGTTGCACATGACCTAGTAAGCAACAAATATGCTGCTAGAAGCTAGAATTAGACATAAATCAGCAATTAGCTTTGAAGAAGGGATATAAATTATCCAGAGGAGTATAAAGGGATGGAAGGTAGTCACTTCCATCCATGTGAAGAAGCACCCTTTACACAGGATTTCCGGCCTTTGCTGGAGTTGCTCTTCAGTGACATCAAATCTATGCCTCAGGTTGCACACCCTGACTGGGAGCAGCCTGCCCTCCCTGAACTGCAATAGTTCAGAAACCCCTTCCCCACCACGGCAGGTCCCAGTAGCTCCCAGTTCCAAACCTGTACGAGCTCGTGGCATCAGCTCCATACTTCTCAGGAAGCTGGAAGCACGTGTAGCTGACACAGGTGAGGTCCAGGAAGTCTCAAAGGAGCTATCACAGGAACTGCAATGCCAGAAGGAGGTGCCTTTACAATTCACAGTCAGTAGCTAATTTAAGTACATGTTTTGTTCCAGGGGAACTCAAACCTCTTGCTTTTTATAAGGCAGTAGAACCAGTAGGTTTTACAGTAGTCTCCTCCTCTCCCTGTGAGCATTAAATGGCACATTGAGATAAGCGTTTAACTCTTAAGGAGGATCAGACACAACATTTTGAGTGGCAGACTGCATATTCCTAATAGCAAACACAACAAGGAAACCTGCATTTTAAACTGCAAGAGCTGGGGAAACTTTGGAAGTCTAGGACATAAGGTCCCTTGTGTAAATCCATGTACATGGAAGGTAACATGAGATCTGGGCAAGTCCAAAGCATTTCTGGAAGCTAACCTTACATAGAAAACAGGACACTTCTTTACTATGTCCTTTACATGATTTAGATCTAATGTTTATGAATTGAGGTACCCTCAGTCCAACCAAAAGTTGCCTCTTTGCTGCATGGTCAGTGCTAACAGTTCTCCCTGTCTGTAACAGCTGCTGAATACCCTTTAGGAGCCTCATGCTATTCCATTTATTACAAAGTTTCAACTAACTACACTTGTTCCCAAATTCTTTTTTGAAACTCATGGAAAGTTACACTGAAATGAAAAATCACACCCAGCTTCGTAAAAACAACCCAAAGCTTCATTTTAGTCGGTGATAACAGTTGTGTAATGGGTACACAGGAAAGAGATTTTCCACTTCAATGTGTACTTAGCAGCAAGCAATTGATGAGCAGGGTCCTATGGTGCCCTTGTGATACTGAATATAAGTCCTGACACCATAAGGAGCTTGTTCAAAGCTTGGAATCCCAGAGAACATGGGGGGTTTTATGTTAATGTTATGATACATAGCTGGTGAAGGGCTTTTGAACTGCAATTAATTACTGCAGAGGGAATAGCCTGGCTTTTGCAGCTGGGAACATTTCCAGGACTCTACAGTTAAGCCAGTTTATGAACAGAACTAGGTCAGACAAACCTGGTCAAATCATAAGCAAAATGCGATGGTGGAGATTTGCCAGAAGCTCTTCCTTGTCTCTACACAAATAGCCCATGGGATTTTATTACATCTTTATGAGAAAGCTACAGCTACAGAAAGGGGGCATACAAGGCGATGCACACAGGCAGCAAGCACCAGACCCTTCCCAGGGAATTCTTCCTGGGATCTTTCAGAGCCTGCACTGCAGTGCAAGCAGGCTCTGGGAGCCCTGCCTCTGCCATGACAAACCTGTGAGCTGTTACTCGGTGAGCTGTTAAGCAGCTCAAAGAACTTACACAGACACACAGTAAATCCCACCATGGAGCAACTTCTCCCATGGGAAAGCTGAAAGGCTGGAGTTACTATGCCAGGTGAGTATCACTGATTTTGAATGACAAATTCCAAAGAAAGGCAATTTCAAGTTACTCTGATGTCAAATACATACACAAATAAAGACCATCAGCAGAACTAGTGCCTTTGGTACTTGGCCAGACCTGTTTGTAACAAGCAGCAGGGCTGTACTCCAGATGTTGCTGCTGGGAGTTCTGCCTTGCCTTCAGACCAAAGGGAACGTTTATGGCAGCACAAAGTCTGTGAAGTCTCCTGTGAAGACTTCCTTTTCTGGAGGGGGACAGGGAAGAACAAGGGCAGATCACTATCTCTTTCACAACAGGAAGATCCATAGTGCTCTTTAGACCTTCAGTAATGGAGCATGCTTAGTATTTCAGCAACAGACTCACATAATGGTTGAGGCTGGAAGGGACCATTGGGGGTCATCTAGTCCATCCCCCTGCTCCAGCAGGGTCACCTAGAGCACATTGCTCAGCATTGTGTCTACATGGCTCTTGAGTATCTCCAGGGACGAAGATTCCACAAGCTCTCTGGGCAACCTATTCCAGTGCTCAGTCACCCTCACAGGAAAGTTCTTCCTCATGTTCAGATGGAACTTCCTGTGTTTTAGCTTATGCCTCTTGTCCTATCATCTGGCACCACTGAGAAGAGTCTGGCCCCATCTTCTCGACACCCTCCCTTCAGGTACTTATTCACGTTGGTCAGATCCCTCCTGAGTCTTCTCTAGGCTGAACAGGCCTAGCTCCCTCAGCCTTTCCTCATGAGAGATGCTCCAGACCCTTAGTCATTCTAGTAGCCCTTCTTATCCTATTTCTTATCACTAGATGTTAGAGTATTATACATAAAACATGTTATTAAAAACTAAGATAATTGTTCTAAAGGATCAGTTTCAACTACAGGGACCTCTCCTGTGGTGTTTTTGCATTAAATCAATAGCATGTGTCTGGAAGTTCAAAGGTAACAACTGAGCCTACTATTTTCCATTACCCCTAAAGCCCTGGCAGCATAGCAAAGCTGAAGTGAGATCCAGGCTTAACATAGAATTATGTGGTGAATCAAATATTGATTCTCCATCAGTACAGTGACAACAGCAACAAGCTCAGAGACGCTTTCATGTAATCATATTTAGCCATGATAAGAGCTCAATAAAGTGCTGAGTATCCCGGAACTGGCATATGAAGCTGTCACTGTATTCACCATGGTATCAAATTCAGGATGTCAGCTGAGCCCTGGCCCAGGGGTACCCTTATCACATCATCTGCAATTGAACAGGGGTTGTTACTGCATATGATTCAAGCCTTAGAATCATAGAATCCTAGAAGCGTTTGAGTTGGAAGAGACCTTAAAGCTCACCTCCTTGTCCTGTCCCTACAGGCCTTTGTCCAAAGCCCCTCTCCAGCTTTTTGCAGGCCCGCTTTAGGTATTAGAAGACTGTTACAAAGTCTCCCCTGAGCCTTCTCTTCTCCAGGCTGAAAAAGCACAACTGTCTCAGTCTGTCTTTGCTGAAACAAACAAAAGTAAGCTTTGGATGGCACAGGTAAAACTTTGGACTTAAAACCATCTTTCTTCACCCGAGAAGCCATTTATTTTCACTGTAAACATCTTAAGTCCCTGCTTTAAAACTAGAACAGAAACCGCTATCAGTGTAAGCAAAGCTACAGCACAACCTCCAGATGTGAGCAAAGTCTTTGGTTTAATGAAGATAATAGTTCTGCAAATCTGTAGCTACTGTAAATGTTTTCACGGTGAAATGAGATTAACACGGAGCCAAAACTTGAGCAGTTGAAGTGATGGTTCATTTTAACATTTCAGAAAACATCAGCTTAGTGAAAAACTCGACTCGAGAGGTGACTCCAGGACACCTTTCCCCATGGGGTGAGCACGTGCAGCCTCATTGCTCTGCAGCAGAATGCTAGTATGCTGTTCATTTCAGGGTAGAAGACAGTAGGAAAATTTGACCTTACAAGGGATTTGATCTGTGCTCCCATGTTCAGCAATGCAGGTTGCTTTTGCCAACCCACCTTTCTTTTCTAAGCAGATTTGGTACAGAACAGCATTTTCCCAGTTAGGACAGGAACACTGAGGAATGAGCTGCAGCTCTGACAAATGCTTGTTGTTGCTACTCCATAATTAGTATTGTTTGAGCTAGTAGGCAGCTCTCCTAGAACAGATTTGACACTCTGTGAATGAGGTTAATTCATTAGTTACATTTGTTTCAAAGCCTCTTGAGCAATCTAATCACTCTGTAATAGTAACTGACTGACCCAAATCTTTACCCAGTAAAATAACAGAATTTCATCCCAGTTTGCTACCAGAGGAAGCTTAACCTATTTAAGTTTTTATACTGACATTTCACTGCGGAGTACAACAAAGATAATTCAGGAAAAGTCGATGTTTCCATATCTGTTTTCCACATGGGTTTGAGTTCAGTCCTTATGGCAATGGCAGTATTAGCAGGCACAAAGACACATCTAAACACTCTGTCTCCCGTGTTTTTCCAGACACACCCTGCACATTAAACAAAACACTGCTCATACAAACAATAATCACATGAACAACCAGGGTTTAAGATTGTGAACAGACACTGAAACAGTCCAACTTAAGTGAAATGTTGCTCACAACTATCAGCTACTCGTACCATTCTTGGATGGTCCAGGAGTCCTTATGTTCTCAGTTTTCTCAGTTAATCCCCTTTCTGCTAGGTCTACAAACGAGCCTCTGTGATAGCTGAGTGCATTTATATTAAATCCTGGCACACAACAGGATAGGAAGCTTCAACTCTTTTTCCCAATCAACATTTCAGCTAGTGGTTTAGTAACTAAAAGCTAGTCCTACCTAATTCTCCTTTCAACAGTCAGAAAACCTGCTCCTCCATGTCAGAAAAAAGCATTAGATGAAGGTAACAGTAAGTGTTTAAATGAAATTCCACGAGAGTTCTCCATTTCCAAGACCTGTTCTTAAATGTCAGCTTAATGGATTGTGAACTCTGCCTGTAACTTCTCTGTGGCACTTTTCTACAATCATACTTCCATTAAGTTCAAACCCTGTTGCATGTTTTTACTGACACGGTTCCAAAAGCAAAAATCAATTGCCCATCTGCCTTAAATCCAAGTTCATCAATTGCATATCCTCAAAATTCTTTCCTATACCTACTGTAGAGTTAGGCCCTGGTGGGCAGACTGGGAACAGCATGAAGTGGATTCAGGTTAGTCATCCATTAGGAGCTAGAGCTGTTTGAGATGCTCATTCAATGCTGCTTTCCAGTTGCTGAATACCTTCAAGGAATAAAATGAATGAAACCATCTGATTTACTTTTTGGAATCACAGCAATGAGTGGATTTGCCAGTACAGGACCAACTGCATGGGAGCACAGTGCAGTGGGGAGCTTTCATCCCCAGAAAGGAAAACCAGTGCCAAGAGGCTGACCAGCCTGGGGCCAGGACCAGCCTGCACGCTTTACTTAAAGCCCATCAGCCATTCCATACTTATAAAAATTGTCTGAGCTTCATGACTCCCCCAGCCTCAGAGACAAGCAGTGAGCTCACCTTTGTCAAAAGCAGACCTAGAAAAGCTGTCAAGTGCCCGAGGTAGCCATGTCCCACACCAAAGAAACCCCACTCTGAATTTGTTGATGTGCTCACAGCAGTAGTGCCAAGGTCATCCTCTTTACCAGTTCACATTAAATGTTGATGGCGCACTTCAGATGCCACACTCTAGAACAGAGTTTAATAGAGATGTATCCAGCATCACTCTTTGCATCAACAGCAGCATTTCAGGCTAATATCTCAGCTACAAGCACTTGAAAATACTACTGACTGTTACCAGCCTTCTTACATGGGAAATCTGTGTAAGCTGCAACAATAGATTACATTTTGCTCTAATTTTACAAAGCTTACATGAAAGCTATTATGTAGTAGAAAATCAGGGTAGCCAAAGCTTCACAGAAGGTCTACGAATCAGAGTACTACAAAAAGACTCTGTATTAACACAGGGTTTTAATGCTTCAATTATTTGTGTGCAGTAGTTACATTCGTTTACAGTTTAGACCTCTCTGGGAGTTGTTTTCCATGTCTTAGCCTGCCACAGATTGTAGAGCTGGAAGAATACAAAGTGTACAGCAGCAGTGGAAACAATCAGCCCCACATACAACAGAGGCTATTGCCTAATTCTTTGTTCCGCTGCTCACTTTGGCATTTCGGGAAGGAAAAGCTTCTGATCCAGATCAGGATAGAGGGAGGAAAAGGGGAGAGTTACAGCTTTCATCTGCTAGCTTCTACGTACCATTAGCTTGTTCAAGCAGCTTAAGGTAAATGAAAGTAAAAATCCTCTTAAGGTTCACGAGTTTTTATTGGCACTAACACCTGAGTGGCACTCCCTGCTGCAAGCAGGGACTATATTCTCCCCACTTTCTTACACAGATATCTGTGACCATATTTGTCCACTTGCTCTTATCTGTTGAATGAGCAGAAGACAACTCTTGCAGTGGAACAACAACCAGCACTGCGAAATCTTTAGTCCCTCAGCTTGAATGAAAGACTTCCCGAACTGATGAGTGGAATGGGGAAATCTGCAGTAAGTGGTTATATAGGGAAAAATAAGCTCCCTTTGGTAACTGAAAACTGTGATCCTGTAAATTCAGAAGCACTTACCCAGACAGAGAAGTCAGGCTCCAGTGATCCATCAACCTCATCCCTGTCCCCAGTACTCATTGCTGACATACACAGTCCAGTTCTTATTCAGGTGAGGGTGAAAGGTATTTGCTGTTAATAGGTACATCAATTTTCCAGTAACACATTCAGTAGTATCCAGAACCTCAATCTCGTATCACAGCTGCTTCTGTCACCGCTATAGCGTGTTTTCTGGTGTGATCCATAGCTTCTAGAAGCTTATTGCCCAAGCGTTACTGGGACTGTCTAAATATCAGATGTTAGTTACTGTGTGTATAGCATAAATCGGTCGTAAGTGCTTACCTCAGGATTAAAGCTAATGTATTAATGGCAGTGTCGAACTCTTTGCTCAAGTCCAGGCAGACGACATCAACTGCTTTGCCCCTTATGCTGCACTGGTCTCTGTATTGAAGTTTGCTCCACATTACAGCTTTGGAGTTTAAATCCATAAAATATTGACACTAAAAATGGATCCCTCGAGGTGAATGCCCAACTCTGCACATAGCTGGCTTGCAAATGATACTCTTAATAAAACTTGTTCATGTTAATGACAGCGATGCTTCATTAGACCGCAATTTGTCTGGAGTAAATGAGGTATTTCTGCCTGTTCCAGGCTTTTTGACTGAGAACACTGCTGTTTTCAATGCTGCTGTGTCTTTGGCTGAAGTCATGCCAAAGCCTGCACGGCAAGGCAGCGGTTTACATGCTCGGTGATGTACCACAGCTACGACTTGCACAGGGCAGTGCCTTGTGAGCACCGCCACAGCTGTAAGCAATCCGGATAGAGCCCTTCCACACCATCACAGTCATGAGGGCTAGAAGGGCCCTCTGGAGACGACCCAGTCCAACCCCTGCCAGGGCAGGGCCGCCCAGAGCAGGTCCCGCAGGAACGTATCCATGCAGGTTTGGATGCGTCCAGAGAGGGAAACTCCACAACCCGCCTGGGCAGCCCGTTCCAGGGGGCTTTATGCACAAACCTCGCAGCCGGATCACTTCCAGGACGGCAG
>NW_009941577.1:0-940 GCF_000696875.1 Nestor notabilis | reverse complement strand
AGAGGAAAAAAAAGAAAAAAAGAAAAAGAAACACACAGTTGCTTTGTAGAATGAAGTATCCAGACCCTACCAGAAATCCTGCTGTGCTCTGTAGACAGTCCAAGTTCAATTCCACAATTAAAACCAAACCTACCTAAGCTGTACTTAGGAAAAATAACTAAGCACTGCCTGGCACATGATCTCATGACATTTCTATTAACAAAGGCAAAAGACCTTCCTGAATTAATACTGTATTTAATTTGGGAGACATGGCTTATGTTTTCTAAGTGCAGACACGTGAAGACTGTGAAATTTTAGTAGGAACCACCTAACGTGAAAGAAAGAAGAAACACAAAGTAAGGAGACGAGCAGTGATGCTGCCCTTCAAAGACGAATTTCAGAACAAGATCGACAGAGTGTGTGTGATTAGGCCAGAACCAAAGTCCTAGGCTATACTGCAGCACAAGATACAAACACCAAAACATAAAAATAGTGGAGCCTTCACCATTTCCATCATATCAATGTCCCATCCTGCCATCTCACTCCACTGCTTCTTTTACTTCCCTTGGCATTATCACGTTTATCCCAACAATACCAAGCAACTTGGACCTGGAACAGCTTGCAATCTAAGATTTAAAACAAGATCCATCTTCCTGCAAAAGGTTTAACCAGGAGACAATTCAGTGATAACTTGCAAAGTTACAAAGAAAAACTTGCACACCTCTTCACCATTCTGCACATTGTTCTTCCTGGATAGCGAAATCACAGAAGGGCTACTGTCTCAAAAGGAAATTACGCCTACAGAAAGTGTCAGATTAGAAGACATACACAGAAATGGTTAATCTGTGCCACTGTGGATTTTCGATAACCAAGTATGAGACTGTAGAAAGACAAGTTTTAAAGAGCAGAGGAAGCAAAAAAAAAAAAAAAATTAAAAAAATATCTACAATCATCAAAAAAA
>NW_009941576.1:1997-2338 GCF_000696875.1 Nestor notabilis | reverse complement strand
TTTCTTCCTTCCCATATTAATGCCTTCCATCGTAACAAGGGGTGCTACCCACTGCCAAAACTCCACTGGCACTCTAATGGCCTCAGCTGTAACGCGAGCACATGCGTCTCCCCTGGGACCACAGCCTCGTCACTCTGCCAGAGGGTCTCGTTTACAGTTTGCTCTTTCTTTTTCTTTTGCTAACAGAAACCTGTCTTTTAACCAAAGAGAGCAATGAAACTTCCTTCAGAACAAACTTGAAGAAGTCAAAGGTATTTCAAAGTTACTAAGCACCTACCTCACTTCCTTCAGCTCGTGCTACTACACGACTACTTCTTTCTTGTTTTCCTTCCCACCAAGCA
>NW_009941576.1:1077-1686 GCF_000696875.1 Nestor notabilis | reverse complement strand
TTACAGTTTCTGTGTGACGTATAAAATCATCTCAATATTGCTTACTGTCAGATGATCGAGTTTCTGGTATGCAAGGAGAAGATGGAAAGGATTCCAGCAGTCTTCCCTGGATCTCCTCTAGTCTTGCCCTGAATGATCACATGCAGACAAGAGCAGCAACAAGGCTGAGGAAAAACAAACAAGAATTGACAACATTAGACCAGCAAAAGCATTACTGGAGTGGTCTAAACCTGTTTGCTAATATGACCCAGCATCATCAAAGCTCTTCAGAACATCAGGGAGTGCCAAAAAGATGCAAGCATTTTGGAGGATGTGCTGGAACCCTGAAAAATGGCTTTAGACTTTGTTTCCCCCTATTTTCCTCTGTACCCTTTTTTCACTGTCTGTGAAGGACTGCTGCCACTAGCACCCTCTTTCTGGTGCTGCACAGAATGGCTGATGCCTGTGTAGCTTACTCAAACCTGAGCCTGAAAAGGACTAGTTAGTATGTACCAGTGGTAGCTGCTTTCCAAAGAAACGGAGAGGGGGGTTTTTGGAAAACCCAGAGAAGCAGAGGAAAATTGCTGTTCTTCCTGGTTTATGGGTAGGGACAGTGAGGCCCAAGCCCAC
>NW_009941576.1:0-589 GCF_000696875.1 Nestor notabilis | reverse complement strand
TTTCTCCCCTTTTCTTTTCTTTCCCCGTCTCGCCCAGACAGTCTTCTTCTTCTTCTTCTTCCTGGTCATCACAGGCAAGCACAGGGGGAAACCAAAACACAGAGAGTGGTTTTGATGTAGAAATCCCACGAAAGACCATTAAAATCATCCCCCAGATGCCCTAAAGCACTCATCAGACTGCATTAAACCCACCCAGACCACCAAAATCATTCCCCCGACCCCTTAAAGCCCACATCACTCTGCTCTAAACCCCCCCAGACCCCCAAAATCATCCCACCCTCCCCCCTAAAGCCCAAAGCCCCCCAAAATCATCGCCCACCCCACCCAAAACACTGCACTAACACCCCCCAGACCCCCCACAACTCCTCCCACAGACCCCTCTAAAACTCCCAACACACTGCACTAAACCCCCCCAGACCTCCAAAATCATCCCCCTGATCCCCTAAAACTCCTATCAAACTGCACTAAATGCCACCATACCCCGAAAATAATGCCCCAGACACCTTTAAAACCTCCATCAGACCACTCTAAACCCCCCTAAACCCCAGAATCATCCCTCAGACCCACTAAAGCCATCTTCAGGCCACAC
>NW_009941575.1:0-288 GCF_000696875.1 Nestor notabilis | reverse complement strand
CTGCGCTGGCTCCTGCTTGCAGTGATTTGAGTGACACTGCTCGGACACCCACAACACCACATTCGTCTTGACTTTTTAAATTGTAATGGCTAGCTCACTCAGTAGGGCAGTTAGGGGGCCTTGCACATTTGGAAGGCTCTCCTTCTTTCACCCCAACAACTCAGCCGTAACATCGTGGAAGTTATGCCACATCTTTATATGCACCTTTGTGTTACAAGAATAAAAAACTTATTAAAATTAATTGTTCCATATGCTAAATGGAAATACAATTGTTAAATTGCTGTATGA
>NW_009941574.1:25700-39639 GCF_000696875.1 Nestor notabilis | reverse complement strand
GGTCCCAACACCGATCCCTGTGGGACACCACCTGTTACTGGGTTCCACATGGACATTGAACCGTTGACCACAACTCTTTGTCTGCGGCCATCCAGCCAGTTCTTTATCCATGGAGTGGTCCATCCATCAAATTGATGTCTCTCCAATTTAGAGACAAGGAGGTCGTGTGGGACAGTGTCGAATGCCTTGCACAAGTCCAGGTAGAGGACGTCAACCGCTGTGCCGCTGTCCATCAGTCCTGTAGCCCCATCATAGAAGGCCACCAAATTGGTCAGGCAGGATTTCCCCTTACTGAAACCCTGCTGGCTGTCACCAACCACCTTGCTGTTTTTCATGTGCCTCAGCATTCTTTCCAGGAGAATCTGCTCCAAGATTTTGCCGGGCACAGAGGTGAGACTGACTGGTCTATAGTTTCCTGGTCTTCCACCTTCCCCTTCTTGAAAATGGGGGTTACATTTCCCTTCTTCCAGTCATCTGGAACTTCACCTGACTGCCATGACCTCTCAAATATTATGGACAGTGGCTGAGCAACTTCATTTGGCAGCTCCTTCAGGACCCGTGGATGGATTTCATCAGGTCCCATGGACTTCTGCATGTTCAGGTTCTTAAGGTGGTCTTGGAACTCATCCTCTCCTACAGTGGGCCTAAGGTCTTCATTCTCACAGTCCCTGCGTTGGCCTTCCAAGGCTTGGGTGGTGTGGTCTGAGCATTTACTTGTGAAGACTGAGGCAAAGAAGTCATTAAGAACCTAATCAAACACATTGTTTCCACTAAATACACATGGAAAAATTCAGCATCAGAAAACATTTCATCACTATTGTCTCTCACTATTTCTGTTACAATGCATATTCTAAAAATAAGCGTGCAGCTAATAAGAGGGTAGAATACTTTCTTCTTCTTTTAGGGATTTTGGAATTCAGTTGACATATGAAGTTTAGCAAGTATTCTCTAATTAAGTGTAGTAAATCTCCCTTAGTACACTTCTGTTCTTACCTTATGGATTTCTAGGAACTATAATAAGTATTGTAACAAAAACCTAATCATATTTCTACAGAAGTCAGTAGCATTTATAACTCATTGGCTGAAAGTCATATGTATTACCCATATGTGACTCAATATCATATATTACCTATTTAGGAAACTCTTTTAAAGAAGTATTATGAAGTCATGAATTATTTTCATGAACTGCAATATTTACTTCAAAATACATTTTAAATTTTGTCCTCTCCTTTCAGAACAAAACAAGGAACACAAACAATTTTTTTTGCTAAGCACTGCATCTTCCTCTTTAGGTATAGCTAGTGGACTTGTCTGTACATTTATATAATGTAATCTGACTCTGATTTTGAATAATTTTACTAAACTAAGACATAAATACATCACATCTCTACTAAGAACTGGTTTCTCCAGAATATGACTACAACCAACAGACACAACTTTTCCTGTCCTTTGACTATAAAAGGTGTCTGGGGTAACTAAACTCAATTTAACCGTCTTCAATGTATTGCTAGAATTGAGTAAGGCAAATGGAACCATATATGTGTATATATGTATATACACACACACATTTCCCATCAAAAGTTATATGAATTATGGTTTCAATCTCTGCTTTTGCACACACACACGTGTACGCATACATAATACAGATATAAATAAATTGTGTGGGGTTTGTACTTGAAACAACATTTATAAAATGAAGCAACTACAGTAGAGTGTTAGAATACAAGTAACAATTTTGTATAAAAAGTAAAAGCTTAATGTATGCATATACTAATACTATAGAACACTGGTGTTTTATGGCAGTGTTTGGGGGGTTTTGGGGATCAGGCCAATGTGATTAATGACAAACTTTCTAAGGCTATCAGACAGATTTTGAACTTTTTATATTGATATTACTGAGCTCTTATATGCTGCAGTTTGTATGTGTACATGTGTATATATTTGTATGTTTAATCACTTCTTGCAATAATTTTAACATCTTAGAAACTCCGGAAAAAAAAAAAAAACCAACCCCACAACCCCAAAACCTGCTTTGTTTCACTTCCTACAATGCCCTCAAGGGGTGATGTTACCTAAGAATAATTCAGGCACTGTTCATTTTAATTGCTTATTTACTAGATGCACATTTTTGTCTTCAGAAGTCAAAGAAATTGCTTTGTAAAAATCTAGAGTTTACAAGACTAGCATTTAAGTCCATTTCTTTGTAACCTATATCTCAAGTGAGATACTAATTTATCAAGTATTGAACCTATTTTAGGACATGCACTAGAAAATAAAAAATACAGATAAGATAGCCTGCTTCCTTACCTCTGATGAGACTACTGATTCTATTCAAAATTAGTACACTATTGCCTAATTAAAAATCAACAAATATTCCTGCATGTATGTCTTGATGAATTAGAAATTAGCCTATGTTGATACTTTTAAGTTATCCTTTGCGTGCACAGATTACCTACTAGAGCTACTTCAACCATGTGAAAGCCATTGTCCTTTCCTTTAAGCCTTTCAGAGAATTAAGTTTGAAGACTAATGTTCTGCTTGTCCCTTTGGAGCTTATGTCTATCCAGTGAGATATGAATAAATCCTACCACTGATTTCTGAACAAACATCTGTGACATCTTCATAAAGCAGGACACGATAGTAAGAAAGTGGTGCCATGAGTAGGTCTATAATCAGACACACTCCTATACCATTTATAGCTCATGTAGCTCATGGGACATCAAAGTGTAAAGCGCCAATTACACAATGTGCAAATGATTTGATAATGACTCACCTAAAACTGATTTCTTCTTGGAATTTTTGGTTTTGCTTTTATTTCTGCTGTGGTTCATCTTAAAAGAGAACAATTCCCCTCCCCATCCCACTGCGTGGGGAGGGGGAATGAGCAAGTGATTGCGTGGTACTTAGTTGCCAGTTGGGGTTAAACCACGGCACGTTCCAATACATAACAAAACGATTGTTTACCTTATAATGAATGCACGGTCAGAGGGTGTGATGGTCAAGAGGCCCTTTTTGTGTCTGTCTCAAAACACAGAAGGAACTGAGGGAGGCTGAGCGCCTGTCCGTGCTGAGCACAGGGTCGTTGCTTGGGGAAAAGGCAGAGGGGAGAATAGGGGATGGTGCTCCAGGAAGGCGGGGGATGGTTTCCTGTGTGTCTGCCCTGAGGCTGCGAAGATCAACTGCCGGGAGACAACGGCACAGACACTGCGGCGCCCGTCAGGGCACAGAGTTAACTGGACCTGGGGTTCAACAGTCCACTCTGGCACCGTCTGGAACGTTCCAGAACAGCTCACGACAAAATGCAGGCTCGGAAATCAGTGGGAGGATCCAAGGAAACCTGACCTTATAAAAACGCCATGTGGCGCGCGACCGCTTGTAGTAGATGGTAACGGAGTCGGGGTCTGAGGAATTTCACTGAAGGTTAGGTCAGTTCAAGGGACTACAGCTGAAAGGACTACAGTTTGCTGACTTGAGAAGACATCGCTGGATCCACCGAGTCGGTGAGCCTATTTCTTTATTTCCGTTTCTTTTTCGTTTCTCCTTTTCTCCCTCTACCTCTTTTTCTTATATAAGAAGAATTCTTCTTGTTCTCTTAAGAATAAGAACTTACCAAGCTTTTGTTGTCTTTGAAAGAGTTCTAAGGAAATTTTCAATAAAACTGTGGTTTCGTTTTTCAACCTCCGGAGAGCCTGTGGTTTCTCCCGCAAACTGCGTGGAGAGTGGTAAATAATCTTCAATATGCCTACCCAGCTCTGGTTGGTTGCTTGTTTTGTTTTGTATTTTATAGCAGCTAGAAGGAGATGCCAGACCCTAATACATGTTTAATTTTTTTCATTTTTTCACCCTTTCTCATTTGTATGACATAACAACTACCAGTCATTTAGACACACTGTTAATACGGGCATTAGAAGTTATCTTAATAGACAAGTTGGTGTACATTTGCTCCTGAAGTAATCTTTACTCGCTGAAGATCCGTATCATGGTATCAGTGCTTTTTCTAATGATCAATGTTACAGAAATACCTACTATTTAAATCTTAACTTAAAAAATACCTTTGGAAGGTAAATGAACTGTAATGCAACCTATCATGAAGAAAGCTGAATTGTGATATTACTTAATATTTAAAGCCAAAATAAAATATAGCCAAGTTTTTGTCTTTTTATTTCAACAAACTTAACTATGATAACAGTATTATGTGAAAGAGGACTGATGAGCTCGAACTTCAGGCATTATCATTTTAAATATTCATTAAAAGGTTTTGAATATTCTGAGATGAAACTAAACACACCTCACTCAGGAAGGAAAACCCAGCTAGTTTGTTTTACTAGAATGGCAGTGAAATCGTTGTGGTTTGTTTTTCATAGTGCGTAAATTATTCTTTCTAAAGAATACTAAAAGGCAAATTCTCGAGTCAGATACCTTTAATCAGCTTTAAATTAACAGAACTGAAAATGCTAGGATGTCTAATAAAAACTCATGATCTGCTTTTCATGGTTGTATTCCTTAGATACTCATGTGGAGGTCAGGTAGGTGGATAAAAGCTTTAATATTTCTAGCTGAAGAAGGTTCTGTTATGAATTAAGTAGTCATCTGAGCCTCTTTGAAGACATAGCACTGGAAAACTTTTTGTCTTTGATCCTGCATAAAGTAAAGATAGTAGCAAAGAGGTTGTTTTAAAGACATGCGTATTTCCTGTGTAAATCTTGGCTCAGAAGAGAGGGTTCAGTCTTTTAGGAATGTATACATCTTGTGAACACATCTAATGCTATTATGTGTATAAATACAGTGTTTCATTCTCTGCAATGCACCACTGCTTCACAGATGTTTTATGACTATGTTGCCTGACCCATAAAATTGCCTTTTTCTACTAAAGCATTTGTTAACAAACATTGATTTATTGTGTCCTCCCTGTACTGAATGGGTCAATGGTAATGCACTATAGATTAAATGCTTGGGGGTATGTGTCTGGTTTGTTCAATTTTTTTTCTCTTTTTTTTTTTTTTAAATATAATGATGTTTATTATTAAAGTATGACATAATAAACATTTTTCATATTGTTTGAAAATGCATGATACATTTTTATTGGAACACCTGGAGATTAAAGTACTTCAAGTATCTAATAAAAGTGACCTGAACTAGGGAAGTAATTTGGGAGATACGGTTGTTAGTTTCAGAAACTGTAGGTCAGTTTTGCTTACAAAGTTATTGCCTTCATATAATCTGAAAAGTCTTTGAATCTTGTGTGTTGCACCATTGTCCTATTCTAGGCAACAAAAATGCTCTTGGTCTTTTTGCAGTTGTAATTTGATTGTGTTATGTCAATTGAGATGGGAGATGTCAACAATTTCTATATCTCTTGATATTATAGGCTCTTTTATTAGCAGAAGACTTTAGTCTTCTAATACTGTCAGAAACGGAGATTGTCCCTTAATGATGTCATTTTAAGGATATCAGATTTTTTCCAAACAGACTTTTCTAAATGCTTGTCTTGTTTTAGATGCTCTTTTGACAGCGAGTTATTTAATGTAGTGGGTTTTGTTTGGCTTTGGTTTGTGTGTGGGGTTTTTGTTTGCTTGGTTGGTTTTAGTTTTTTGTTCGGTTTTTTTTGGTTTTTTTTTTGTTTGTTTGGGTTTTTTTTAGTACATGAAATAATTATGTTTCCTTCATGCATGGTATTTTTTCTTGCCTGTTTCTTTAGGTGTCTGAAAGTAAGGGAGATCTCGGTGCCATATACAGGTACTGGCATACTGGTACTGATGGTTTTTTTCCCCATTATTCCAGCTCTGATCTTTGCTATTCTAGGTATTCTCTGCCAGGAGCAAATAATAAAAATGAAAATGAATCTCTTGCAACATAAATACAGCAGCAAAAAGCTTTTTTCTAAAAGAAGTGTCAGAAAAATGCAGTGACTAAAATGGGGAAATTATTTTTCTAAAGGAAAACACTATATACTTAAATGCAAAAGTCAAGTCTAACATTGATTTTTCACTGTTGTGTGAAAATAAACTTCAAAAAAAAAATACTGCGTGCTTTTTCATCTCTCATGGTTGCAAGAAATTACAGTCTCCAAAATGACAGGTAGAAGAACTACAGAAAGAGTGAAGTTATTAGAATATGATAACAATACAAAAACGAGATTGAGCTGGCAGGTGGCATATAAGGTTTAAATGTAAAAAGCTGAGTTCAAAGCATAGAAGGAAGTTAAGAAAAAACGGAATAACGTTGTTTCTACAGAGAAAATATAAGGATATGGAAAGTAAGTATCATGTAAGTGACAAGTCATACAAGTATTTATACTAGGTAAGTTTGTTGAATTGCAGTTCCTTGATTTTGGTTGACTTCATTGGTGATTAAACTAAAAGTGTGTTTAGTTAGGCCCAAGGTTTTTTTGGTGAACACTTCTAAACTTTTAAAATTTTATTTTAAGTTATACTGTATAAAATGGAGATCTGCATCAGATCTGGCAAGAAAGACTGCTTGGGTATTGTAAGAAGGGGGGGTAGATGTGAGGGTGGGGAATATCCCAGAATCACAGGATAATACAATCTTTTTAAGTTGGAAAAGACTTTTTAAGATCATTGAGTCCAACCACAGAACTATCACTACGAAGTCCACCATTAAACCATGTCCCAAAGTGCCTCGTGTCCACATCTTCTAAATACTTACAGAGATTTAACCACTTCTGTGGGCAGCCTGTTCCAATACTGAACTTGGACACCTAATCACCAGTATTGACTAATTGACGCTTTCATTGGCCTAAATGCAGGTGTGGTTAACATTGAGCTATATTCTGTTTTTTAAATCTGATGTTGAATCCCATCACTACTGCATTTTTTAATGATCATTAGTGGAAAAAAAAAATTGTAACTCTGTTTTCAGTCCCATATACCATTGTTCTGCTTTTGTGTAAGATAGTTAATTTTCTTATTAGCATTTTGTATGGTTTGGATTTGTGATGAAAACAGTAATAATAACACACCAATGTTTTACTTCTTGGTGACAAGAACTTACTCAGTGTTGAGGCCTTCTCAGTTTCTCACTGTATCCTGCCAACAAGCAGGCTGCAGGTGTGCAAGAAGCTGGGGGGGGTGTTACACAGCTGGGACATATGACCCCAACTGACGAAAGAGATATTCCATACCATAAGACATTGTGCTCAGCAAAAAAAGCTGGAGGAAGAAGGGAGAGGGTTCTCAGAATTTTGGCATTTATCTTTTCAACTAACTGTTTTGTGTGACAGAGCCCTGCTTTCCTGGAAATGGCTGAACATCTGTCTTACAATGGGCAGCAATGAATGAATTCCTCTTTTTGCTTTGCTTGCACCTGCAGCTTTTGCTTCACCTATTAAACTTCATCTCAACCCATGGCGTTTATCTCACTTTTACCCCTATCCCACTTGGTGGGAGTGAGTGAGTTCCCATATGGGGCTTAGCTGCCAACTGGGGTTAAACCACAGCAACCATCATAATACACATAATTAGTGTGGGTAGTCAAAGGTCTGACCAGGGTGTCATTATCTCAACTCAAGCTTACACAAGACACGTTATGCTATTTAATGAATCTTTTATTTTGAGGGAAAGCAAGGAACATGCTGGGTTTGATGTTAGGCTTACAGTGGTTTTACAATATTCGTAGGTGGAATCTACCTTGTAGTATATGGTGAAACTGCCACCTCCTCTATAAAATAAACAGACTGACATAGAGTAATTCTTACTTGCTGCTTGCTTTTACTTTCCTATTCTTTCAAATAGAACACAGGAAAAGCGACTGCCATGGTTGTTTTTTTTCCTTCCAGTTTTTGCCATCTTGATTGTATGAGAAACTTCTTGATGAAAAATGTACTCTTTGTTACGTGGGCTTATTGTGCTAACATTGTAATATTGTGAAGAGATGAGGTCCAATTTAGTTGCTTCGTGTTTCACTTCTTTCTTTAAAGCAGGCTACTAACGAACTGGATTTTTCATTGTAAATTAATGTGTCCTTATATAAGCTAGTACAAGGGAATGTATTTGTTTGGGAGGTTTTTTTCCCTTTTTTATGGTAAACTATATTTATAATACACAAATATGTTTTAAGTAATGCTTGAATAATACTCAATGACATTGTTAAGGTAATGCTCACTAAGTTGGAGTTGCTGATTTTACTGGCCTATTAAATCAGATTTTCTACTTTTGAGAAGAGTAATGAAATCAAAGTTTCTAAGAAATAGCAATGTATTAAGTATGTTATTTTCATTTTTTTAATGGGAAATTTCATATTTGATATCTGAAGATTTGGTATTAATATTCCAATTCAAATATTCTAAAGCTCAATCTGAAAAATGAATGACTAAATGTGTCATAAGTGTAATAACCCTAGAAATGTGATTAAAGTAAAACTATTTTATTCATGATGTTAATATGTAAGGAGTCATAAGAATATAACAAGACTTCATTGGTTTTAACCTGCTATTAGTCATTTCAGAGTTCTCTAATAATGCCAGAAAATCATATGATATATTTGAAGAGTCTCTTGGATGTCATTTTTAAGGCAAACATTTTGTATGGTTTTGATCTATTTGTTTCTGTCTTGTAACTGTATGTACTAGTTCCAAAAGTTTTGGTGAAGGAATAGGTATTGCAGTAAAGTACAAGAATTAACCTTAATTTAGTGGTCTGTTTTGTTCTATCAAACTCCAGTGTAACTAGGGTGTCACTGCTTTTAAAGAAAAGCTTCCTGGGACAAGGTTTTGTATCTATTACATAGAAGGTCCCCATCACCTGAGCAGGCTCAAATGACCAGGGAGGAAACTACAACTCTGAATGACCCTTCATGAATATATCTGTAGATCCACTGACCTCTGTGGTCAAACCATTTTCAAAATTCTTACACAAAGTGAGTGCTTTCATAATGAAAAATACTTAAAAAATGAACTTACTGAATTCTACTTGCAGGAAAAAAGTAGTACCATTGCAAAGAGATAAAATAGTAAATATTATGCTTTCCATGATTTCAGTTTTAATGTTATTCCTTAAATTGTAAAAATACTCATTAACATTTCGATTATGTAGTTTAGCATCTAGATCCCACATGACTCCTTAGCTTCAAAGTTGCCAGTTCTGTCTCGAAGGTATTTTCTGGTGAGTTCATTAGGAAAATGAAATTTTTATTGAAAACCTTAAATTAATGAATTTTCAAATAAAATGAAACTCAAAATTTGCTTTATCTTCAAGGAGAGGATAATATTAAGGATATTCCAAAAACTTCAACTATTTGTCTCTGCTATCTTAAGTGTATTATAGCATAGCTAGTGAGCTTGGAATGTAGTTACAAATGCTAATATCATTATTACTGTTTTGATGATATGATAAATACATCTAGATAGTCACAGGAGAACATAGGCCATGGAAACAAATAGATACTTCTAGAGAGAAAGGATGTCATTTACATTTATCTTGTGCAGATTATTCCCTAGAGACGCCTATTTCATTCCCATGTTTTTGGAGGTACTAGAGTAACTAATTCAGATGGACATACAGGCAATGACTGAGATGTCTATACACAGGCAGTTTGTGCCTTTTGAGACACCCTCAAATAGACAGAAAGATCATATAATGATGATAAATACGGCAAAGGAGATGAATATCTCTATGAACCAGTGGTCAGAGACCAATCCATATACTCTGTGGTTTCTCAGCTGGCACTGCACACCTATGATTTAGGCAGCTTACTAGCACCTGAAGTGTGATTCAGCTTTGGATTCAGATAGGAGTGACTACACATAAGCAAATGTACACATTGGCAAACAATAAATGGAGGCTATTGAATACAGTGAGTAAAGTGTGATTCTGCTGTGTATACAGAGGCATTTATTGCTGTCCAAGGTGCATTAGGTGTTTTATTTCATATTTTCATGTAACTGCAATATATGCATATAGCAGAGAATTGCAGATGAGTGTGATGGGAGTGTTTAAATGATTTATACATCTGGCCAGTTTTGAAAATTAAAATTAATAAAAATCTTACTAGACTAACACTTATTAACAATATACTTCATGTTAACATTTCTTACTCATTATTAGTTATTACCATAGAATCATAGAACAGTTGGAGTCTTAAGGGGCCTTGAAGATAACCTAGTTCCAACTGCCCTACCATTGGCAGAGACACCTTCCACTAGACCAGGTTCCTCAAAGCCCTGTCCAGCCTGGCTTTGAACACTTCCAGGGGTGGAGCACCACAGCTTCTCTGGGCAACTTGTACTAGGGTGTCACTACCCTCATAGTGAAGTGTTTAATGCTCTTAAATAATGTTTTGTATGGATGACTTGTCTATATACAACTAATATAATTTTCTACTAGTTTGTAGTCTGTATTTTAAGATCCAAACTTCCTATTCAAAAATAAGTAGTCATTTGCTTTTTAAATCCAGGGATATGACATCAGAATTGACAAATCACTAGAATGAAATTCTACTAGAGCCGATATTATAAGTTCTATGTTTTCCAAACATTATTGATAATCAGTAGCAAACAATTATTGCTGTATTATAACTATCACAGGAATCAGAATTTCTTCCTAATGTCTAATCTTTATCTACCCTCTTTCATTTTAAAACCATTCACCCTTGTTATATTTCTACATGATCTTGTAAACAATCTGACTTCAGATTTCTTGTAGGTTCACCTTAGGAATTGGAAGACTGTTACAAGGTCTCCCCACAGCCTTCTCCAGGCTGAAAAAGCCCAACTCTCTTGGCCGGTCCTTATGAGAGGTGCTCCAGCCCGCTGAAGATCTTCGTGGCCCTCCTGGGCTCGCTTGGGCAGGTCCACGTCCATCTTGTGTTGAGGGTCCCAGAGCTGAATGTAGTACTCCAGGTGTGGTCTCTAGAGAGCAGAGGAGGAGAATCGCTTCCCTTGATCTGCTGGTCACACTCATTTTGATGCAGCCCAGCATATGGTTGGCTTTCTGAGCTGCAAGCGCACACTGCAAGCACTCTTACTTAGCTTTTTGTCAATCAACACTCCCAAGTCCTCAATCCATTCTGTTCTCACCCTGTATTTGTGCTTGGGAATGCCCCAACTCAGATGCAGGACCTTGCACTTGGTCTTGATGAACTTCATGAGGTTGGCACTGGCCCACCTCTCAAGCATGTCAAGATCCCTCTGGATCCCATCCCTTCCCTCCAGCGTGTTGACTGCACCACACATCTTGGTGGTGTTGGCAGACTTGCTGAGGGTGCACTCAATCCCACTGTCTGTGTTGCTCAAGAAGACGTTAACAGCTGCCCTGACTATTCCTCCCACACTACCTGTCCTTGTTTACACCCTCTGTAGGATGCCTTCTTATGCTGGTGTTTGTCTAGTACCAACTTGTTCATCCATGCAGGCCTCCTGGTGTTCCTGCCTGACTTACTTTTTGTTGGGATGCATTGCTGCTGAGGTTGAAGGAGGTGATCTTTGAATATTAACTAGTTTCCTTGGGCCACTCTACCTTCAAGGCACTCCACCACGCAGATCCCTCAAGAGGCCAGCGTCCATTCTCCTGAAGTCCAGGGCAGTGAGCTTGCTGCATACCCTCCTCACTGTCCTAAGGATCTCAAACTCCACCATTTTGCGATCAGCTAAGGCTGCCCTCCAGCCTCACATTCTCTCCCCCAGCCTCTTCCTGTTAGTGAGGGCATAACCCACCTACTCTATGACTTGGAGAAGGAAATCAACATCAACACAATCCAGGAGCCTCCTGGATTGCTTATGCCCTGCTGTGTTGTCCCTTCAACAGACACTAGAGTGCTTGAAGTCTCCATGAACACCACGGCTTCTGAAAGTTGTGCCTCACCTGGCTGTCTACAGAGGGTCTCATCCTCTTTGACTAGTAAAAAGGTGTTAAGTGACTGAGAGAGAAGTTGAAATCTAATCTGGATAAACGTATGTTTCAGTCTTTACCAGTTATCACCTAAACATGTGTTTACAGCAGACAGGTAGGTGAGAACAGTATAAAGAAGCACTACCTAAAATGTATTTTAAAAGTGATATTTAAAATTGTAATACATAAAGTCTGTGCTGAACTTAAAAATATACAGATGTCATCTGAAATCCAGTTGTATTGATTTGACTAATTTGAGAACAGAGTTGATCAGCAAAAGCTGGTCTGTTTCATGTGAGATGTCTTGGGTTTGGCAACGTACCACTTAACCCTGGTTGAGTAGCCTGTAGCAGACACCCACTGCAATATCCTGTGTCGCTGCTCTGCTTTTAATCCTGACCTATAAGCTCTCAGTTGGCTCCTCATCCATCTCCAAGTGTGCTGTGTACACTGCAGCTGGTCACTGATGTAGAGGGCAAACACACCCTTTCCTGATCTCCATAGCTTGGTTTCTTAAGAGTCAGTATCCTTCCATTCCAACGGTCCAATCGTAGGAGGCATCCCACCACGTCTCTGTGATGCCAGTGAGGTTGTCATGTGTGCGCAACTGCTAACTCCTCGTGCTTGTTTCCCATGCTGCATCCATTGGCAGAGGCATTTCCTTTGAACCCCTGATAATGCTAGGTTATTGGCTGGAGTGGTAGGAAGTCCTATGCTCCTCAGGGGCTCCGTTGCTGACGTGTGGATTCTCTCCAGGTTCTGCGGATGTCCTACTGACACAGACTGGTCAGAGCAGGATGGATTGTGATTCCCCTCCCCCAGCAACTGTAGTTCAAAAGCTTCCTTCATCATCTTGGCAAGCCTATGACCAAAGATCAAAGATGCTTATCCTCTTCTTTTGACAGTGGAACCTATCAGTCCTGAGGAGACCAGGTTTCTTAAAAGTGAGTCCCATGGTCACAACCCCTGGCTATGGCACCAGTCCTGTAACCATTGGCTGATTTGCCACATCCGACTGGCTCTTTCAAACCCCTTCAAATCTATCTGGAGGATTGATGAAAGACTGACTGTGCTCCAGAGTCCTTGACAGCCACTGCCAGGGCTCTGTAATCCCTTCTGATCACCCTCACACTGCTGCTGTCCATATCTGTGATGCCCATGTGAAACAACTGCAACAGTTAATAGTCAGTTGGCCATACAAAGCTTGGTAGTCTCTCTGTGACATTCCTGATAAAAACCTCTGCTAGACAGCACACCTTTCTGGAGAGTGCATCAGGCCAGTAAATGGGTGCCTCCATACCTCTCAAAAGTGAGTCACCTACAGCTGTTACCTATCTTTTCCTGGTTGAGCTTGTTGTTACTCTTGTGCAGACTGGGCTGCCACATTTACCTCTAGTGTTTCACCTGCTGCGGTGGGTCTTTAATCATTGGTCCTGCAGAGCAGTGAATCGTTTCTGCAGGGTCACCTCTGGCTTTGGCTTTATGTCATTAGGCTTGATCCTTTGTAATTATGATGCAAGAGAAGACGTGCTTTGTGATTCATGTAGTACTTTTCTTGATAGGCTAAAATGAGACCATGGTCTAAATTTTAGAGAACAAATTTAAAGCCTATTCAAGACATAAAGAACATTCATTATCTATAAAAGACACTGGAACAAAAGAAGACTTTCAAATATACAAAGTTGACCTATGGGCAATAAGTAAAAAGAAAGCAGGAAAATGTTAAGTAAATAAAGGTCAAGCAATTGAACTTCAGTACTGAACTGTCAGTTAGACAAACTGTAATGTCTTGATAGGACATCTTCATTAGTATAGTGGACAGTGTGTAACAAAGTGATAAAGTAATCAGGTCTGCCCTCAAGAATTCTGGAAAGGGTGAGAAGGGAATAGGGAAGAGATTGTCTCTGGTGAAAACAAGATTACATACAACTCAATAAAATAACAAATGAAAAACAGTCAAAACACCCAAGCTAAATGACCAAACTGCAGAAACAATTGATCAAACAGTTGAATCATAACAAGATTTCTGTATTACTGATTTCCATCTGTGCTTAGAGACACTTATGCTAAAAGCAATAAAATTGAGAGTTGGTTGA
>NW_009941574.1:0-25669 GCF_000696875.1 Nestor notabilis | reverse complement strand
AGCAGGAAAAACATTCTTTATTGTGTGTGACTTATTGAAGTACCATGGTATGCATCATTTAATGAACACTGTATCAATTCCAAGGACTGTGCATTGTGGTACAAAACTAAATCTTAGATAGCAGTAAATGCCTTTCTTATTTCTTTAAAAGAACCTAAACTTTGAAATTAATTTATAATAACTTCTCATCATGCTGTAGTAGTGAATTACACAAGCAAAATTTGGAACCCTGTGTATTGGTCAACATCACCTACATTTTTCTTTTTAATAACTGTCAAGTTAATGCTAGCTGTTTAGTACTGATGTGTTAGAGTATTTTATCAACTGGGATAGGTAAGTGGACTACTTAGACTACATTCATGCGTGGGTCACATGAATGGGCAAGAAGTCATCTTGGATCCATCTTGTAAACCAGAGTAGAAAGGCTTTGTTTTTAACACTATGCATAAAAGAATGATGCATTCTATTACTGTTTGGATAACATTAGTCCAGAAGACATCTATTTGGATTAATAATATATGTAGTTCATACTCTTCCCAACAGATACATTAATTGAAATCAGTTTGTATCTACAAGTGGTTGAATGATTAGCTTTGAAGGTCACCGGAAGAGGAACTGAAATAAAATTTTCTAGAAGCTGAATTTAAAAAGCACGTAAGATAACAGATACCGGATAGAGTAACTTAAATTCTTGCTGCTTGTGAACAAAAAACTGAAAGGAATTTTATTTCATTGTACAACTCCAGGCATGGTTGCAACCCTGGTATTAGTATGGAAGATGAGCATTGAGTAATATGAGGGGTACATAATTCTTACATCTTAATCACAAGGGAAGCAACACTTCCAAGTGAGTTTTCTGCCTTGGCCAGAAGACATGAATATGTGTGTTTTTAGAAGTTGTGTGCCATCGAGTTACTGTTCTGCACTGAAGTGTGCATAAATTGTCAACACCAACACACTGAAAGATAGCTAGGTCCTTAGAATAAATCCTTGATCTGTCTTACACAGTAAAATGGATTACATAGTAATGGGCTAGTTATATCTAGGATAAGACTGTATGAAGCAGGTCACTATTTTCCTACAATAAGTTCAGAAAATTTAAAATTCTCTGTACTTCTACTACACCATCTATAAAAAAAACCTTTGTATGTGGCCTTTAATACTTTTGCCCTTTGCAAGGCGTTTCTGAATCTTAAATTTCCTCCAAGAGAAAAATCACTTGAACTATATTGTATTTCTGCCACCAGTAGGAACTAAGCTAGCATCTTTTTCACTTCTGAGAGGAAGCTCAAATTCTTAGACAGAATCTTTAATTTATGACAGTTGTTGCTACTCACAGATTGGTCTTAACCTATTACTGAACATTCTTCTGATACTGATCCAGTCTGTCCCTGTTCAGTGTTTGGCTTCCTGGGAGATGTTAAAATTGACGTACCTAAATCGTATTCTTGGAGTAGATATGCAACATAAGTAGCTATAGTGAGGTAAAAGTAGTTATTGGAAAATAATCAGCAAATAACTTACTGCAAAAGTAATTCATTCTGATAAACATTAAAAAAAAAAAGGTAGCTGAAACAGAGATCAGTTTGGTCCTAATTCTGTAAATAAGAAATGGATATTTCATTATGTCGTTTCTGTTAACAGAGCAGATAATTTTCTTGGTTAACTTGCTCATAAATGGTTATGGAACAAGGTTTGTATCTTCATCCAGAGTTTTATCTTATGTAGAACAAATAAATAAAAGGTCCTTATGGGGCTTAGGGTAGTAAGATTAAATGAAATCACAGCATTACTTTTTCTTGAGAAACTCCCCGCTCCTTTTTTATGTAGCTATTTCACGTTATTCTCCAGTGGCTTAGGGACATCCCAGTGCCTGGCTGCTTAGACTTTGTACCAAGGACAGATGTTTTGTCTGCCAAATTTGCTGCTGTTCACACAACCCATAAAGCCTAAGAGCATTTACAGTGCTATAGAAGCAAAAGCATTAGCTCAGTTAGCTTTCTCAATTTCACCTCACCTTCCAGTCACCTCTATAAAAATAAGTTTCACAAGAGCGGGCATGATCTCTGTCTAGAAAAGACCTTACCTGGTAGTCAGTCAATCAGATTGAAGAGTTACAGACTCTTTGCAAAATATACTAACACTTTCCTTTAATACTACATGTATTTATACAGATCTATTACTTTTGGAGAACTGTATTATCCTTCTGAGTATTGGTTGCAAGCTATAAACAATATACTGCTGTACTCACAGGAAGGCAAAACTGTGTGTGATCTTTGTTTTCTTTCAGGCAAAATCATGAACAGTCATGACTACTTGTACAGTTATAAAGTTGTGACATTTGGTTTTTAGAGTTGTGAAGTTACTTGTAATGGCTATATATATATAATAGAATTGCATGAAGACTGAAAACAACTGAGAACTCAGAGAGGACTTCCACAGTCATCAAAACCAGCGCTTCAGAAAATGTATCTAAAGGTAGCTAGTAAAACCAGGATGGCCTGATCTTTCATATTATGTCTCTTCAGGCATGCAGGAGGTAGACTTGGAAACATGACAGTAATTCTACCAGTTGTCTGATATTTTTCTAAGTACATCCAGTGTTAAAAGGCACTGACCACTGGTGAGGTTAACTGCCATTAGGCAGTGATTGCATGTTTCGAAACCCCCCTCTGAATTGAAATTGGTTGTGGTGACAGCATGAAAAGGATTTATCTCAAAAATAAGAAGATTGTGTGCAGGTGGTTCTAACAGATAGTCCAAACCCTTCAAGCATGAATAAGCCTTTTGAACTCATGACCTGAGTGAAAACTGCATCATGAGGTGTTAAACTTGCATAAATCTGCTTTGAGTCAAAGATGGAGGACTGCCCAATTGCTTCTCTTAGAAGTTTTCTGTGTCGCAGTGGCATCCACAACTGTGAAAAGGGACTCTCTACCAAATTCATTAGTTGGCAGGCAGCATACAAGTCCAAGAAGAATAGATATTTTTTTTTAATTAATATTTTAATATAGCATATCCCTTCAGAATTTCGCATTAGTTATTTACTTGAGGGGTAATAAAGAATGTAAGATGCTCAGCTGTGCTTACTTTAAAAAAAAGAAAAAAACAAAACCCACAAACTAAATATATTTCAAAAATTATTTTAAACCAGTTTTAGTATTTATATAATGGATAGTGGAGTCAGCATTGATCTAAACTTACTATGTAGAATTTTTGAATAGCCAGTGAAAAGAAACAGACATTTCTAGGAAAGAGTTCATGCCGAATTGGAATATAAGTTGAAGGGAAATACGGTGAATCGTATCTGGAAATAATTGTTCCTTGACTCTTGGGAGATCCTAAATGAATAGTTTAGATCAAATGTTAGGTGGTAAAGATTAGGTGAGATGAATGATACTCTTCATTTTGAATCCAAACCAACAAAAAAGTAACCATCAACGTAAGATTTAAATGTTGGAATCTCCAGAGACTCTTTAGAGCATTTGATGCTGATCTACCAGGACCTTGTTTAGGAACATCTTAATATTTCACGTCTAAATATAACTGTATTTGATGCTGTTGCCAAAAATACCATTTTCAAACTGCTTTTACACAACGGTTTGCAGTTTCCAGGAACCACCTGTGCCTAACAATTGGCTCAATGCCTTGCCACTTTAGAGACAGTGGTAGGTTTTGAACTGTTGCCAGCAGAGTGTGTGCTTTCTGAAAAGATTACTGGGTGTTATGCTAATAACTGTCTGTGAACAAGCATGAACCAATTTTCACATTGCCTTGAAATAAGCCTGAAAGATACACTGAAGTATATTCACAATCTGAAATCTTTAGCAGTCTGATTATGACAAGACAGAATTATTGGTCAAAGGTACAGAGCGCTCAGTCACCTTGCAAGCTGTTTTTTGAGAAAATACTTAGGGAAAGGACTATTGAAATTTAAGAGCCTCTTCAGCGTATTACCACTGTAAATACAAAGAATCAAACTGAACAGCGAAACAATAACATTAGCCCAGGACCCCCAGATGATAAACACTAAAACAGCAAATACTGGCTCTAAGTAAGGTATGACATGCTGAAACTCTCAGACCAAGTGCAACAATTCTGAGAACAAATAAATAAACTTTGTGACTACTGACTACTAATCCGAAAAAATGAATGCTTGTCACAAATACAGTTAGACACACTCTGATCAGATCTGTTATCTCAACCCTTCGTGCCCCACACTGGGTGTCAGAAAGAACTGTTGTAGTTTAAAGCCCAGCTGGTAACTCAAAACCATGCAGCCGCTCGCTCAGTCCTGCCTCTTCTTACCTCCCCCCACTCCCATGGTTGACATAAGAATAGTCCAGTAGCTAAGTTGTAATACAAAACTGCTACTAGTACCACCAATAATAATGATGATAAGGGAAATAACAAGGGGAGAGAATATAAAACTAAAAGGGGAAAAGGAAAAGAAAAATAGACACAACTGATGCACAGTACAATTGCTCACCACCTGCTGACTCATACCCAGCCCAACCTGAGCAGTGATCTGGGCTTTCAGGCCTCCAGTTTATATACTGGGCATGATGTACTGTGGTATGGAATATCCCTTTGGCCAGTTTGGGCCAGGTGTCCTGTTTCTGCTTCCATCTGCCTTCTTGTGCCCCTCCTCACTGGCAGAACATGAAACTAAAAGTCCTTGATCAGAGTAAATGTTACTTAGCAACAACTAAAAACATAGGTGTGTTATCAGCATTGTTCTCAGGCTAAAGTCAAAAACACAGCACTGCACCAGCTACTAAGAAGGAGAAAAATAACTGCTGCAGCTGAACCCAGGACAGTGAATGGTAACTAATCATTTGTATTAAACTAAGTCCATTCTTAAAAATAAGTTAAAAATTGGAATTTTTAAGTCAGTGTTTTCTGAATCTTGCACACAACTTAATGTCTACATGATTGCTATAATCAATCATCAAGAAAGGAAAATCCTTAGTAAAAATTTGGAAGTGTAATTTATAAGGAAAACATTTTAATTGCAAGAAATGATATTAACAAGCAAAAACCACTATCTGTAAAATAAAAAGGTTTATGTGATGCCATATAAATAGCATAATTAAAGGGCAGAACTGTTCTGATTAATTAAATACAGAAATGTAATCATCTTCCTTGAGATTTTCTCCTGTATAAAACTTCTTACCTTATTAATTGTAGATTATTTTTTAGCAGTGTAAAAAACCTGCAAGAAATTTATAGACTTAAATTGGCTAACGTGAAAATCCCTGAAAAAACCTGTACTTGATTTAATATTCAGACATCTTCTTCAGTCTCAGCTTCACAACACACTGCTATAGGCACCTAAGTTAGGAGCTTAGTGTGAGGCTTCTTTCCATGTGACTTATGAACCAGCTTGCACCCAAGTTTCAATTCACCAGGCCAGACTATTGAAATTTTCAATATTCTACCAACAAGAATTAACAGATCTAACATCTCACAAAAAATTTATTGAAATCTTCAAAAGTACTCAAATCAAGATTAAACATTTCTCTGTGATATGCGTTATGAATTATATGAAGTAAAACTGAAATTCTGTAGCCATCTTCGGTGGAAGTCATGCAGATGTTACAGTGGCTCTTTCTGATTTTGATACCAAGAAAATACTTTGTTGTTTCAGAGAACAGTCATAACTCCACCTAGCTACTAAGACTGACACTCCGTGTGTGATCTTGCTTCAGTACTTCAGCTGACATGTTTCTACAGCATGTTCAGCTTAGTATGTCTGATGTCTCCTAAATATACTGTAAGAATACAACATACTGCTTTCTGCGTTTTTCAGTGTCTTGACGCATATTCCTTGTTCTAATTTTAAATTGCAAAATTAAAAAATACAGGTAGAGTAGTAAACATTCACTGATTTTTGGTGGGTTTTTTTTTTTTTTTGATTAATGGTAAGATGGATAGGTTACCTATTTCTCATGCTTTAGAGGGTTATTTTCAGAGGATATTTAAAGGGGGTGTGAGGTGAGGTAGGGAAAATAATTACATATTTAAAAGAGTACACATTTTAGTGTATGTTATAATACACATGAACTTCTACCTGTGTTCTGGACATCAACACTAATCTTACATGTGTCTTGAAATACTGTTGAGTTACAAGTCACTTATATGATGATTATTTTCTCTACAAGTGTTTTGGAATATTTTCTTCTCATTTACCAATTCAAACAACTAGGTTATTTGTTTTCTGATATATACAGTGTTACTGTTTATTAGTAATTTCCATCATAGATACATTTGTGGGCTCTTCTGCTGTAATATGGTAGTTATGTCTTAAAGAAATAATAGTCCTCAAAATTGTCTTCATTTGACAGCAGGAAAA
This sequence comes from Nestor notabilis, assembly GCF_000696875.1. Classification (NCBI taxonomy): domain Eukaryota; kingdom Metazoa; phylum Chordata; class Aves; order Psittaciformes; family Psittacidae; genus Nestor; species Nestor notabilis. The sequence goes on along the minus strand of NW_009941574.1, from coordinate 19,314 downwards.
CATGAAAGATTGTTAAATCTTGTCTCCTCTGTAGTTTGTAGTCTTTGTTATCTTTCAAAGTCAGAAGAACATGATATTTGGATAATTCAGTGGAAAATGTAAATAGCTTTCATGTATAAATTTCTAAAGAACTGCCAAAAATACTACAGTATTAAAAGCAGTAATTTTTACATTGGTATGCTCCCAACTCTTTCTTAATTTTGTCTAGATGCTAATTCTTTCCAGTAGTATTTCAGAGTAAGCAATGCACAATTGCAAATGTTTGAGTACACTACGACTTGGTGGTGGGGTGGGGGGAGGAAAAAAGAACTACAGTATGACACACATTCCATACTGGATATCCTCCTGAGGAAAATTTCCATTTCACTAATCGTAGAGTAACAAGTAACACAAATTAAAAAAAAATAAAATTTTTATCGTACCTTCAAATATTATAAATTCTGATACTGCTCTCAAAAATTTGATGAATACATTTTTAAGATCATTCATCTGAATAACACAGTAACATAAGATTTCTAATTAGTATTGTGGAGAACTCTAAAATGACACAATCTCAAATTCGTTATGCATGTGCACTTCATTTTTTAATATTTTCTGGTATCACAAGTTCAAGAAATATGTTACTAGTGACTCTTCAACAGTGACACATAGTTTAGCATATTGGCAACTCTGTGGTTAATATTTGCATGCTGCTTATACTCTTACTGTATCTTAGTAGTCTTTGAGAATGGTCTTCAATGCATTATTGTGTAGTGTATTGAAAAATGGAGTCTTTCTCAGATGCTAACACACATCACATTTTTGCCTAGTGGAACTCCATAGCTGCAAGAGTTATTCCTAGTCACAATTCTTTATAAAGTAATGATTACTGCGAGCAGAAGACAGTTGTTCAGACCTCTGATGGAGACCATAATAGTAGAACTGACTACTACTGGGTAAAAACTAGCTGGTGACCTAATCACCCCATCAATCATTATTTTTTAATCATTATTATTTCTACTAATTCTGTTATTTTGAAGGGGTTATATGCTTATTTAACATGCTTCAGTCCTTCCTTAGGATATTTAGCGTCAGTTCAGTATATCTACAAGAATAATGTTGGGGTATATTTGCTATTGCTGGTGTTCAGAATGAAGTCCAACATGATTCTTCAGAATTATGTATAATGATTAAAATGAGAACAATCTGAGAACATGGTAGTCAAATAATAGTTAATGATCTGTGAAGGTCCTTTGTAAAGAAGCTAAGGTTTATGATTTGTAACACAGAAAAGTGCATCCAGTAGACATTAAAATTCAAGAGTCTAGTTTTATTTAACTCAGAATACGACCTGTCAGGGAAAGAATTACATATACTTCCCTTGAATGACTAAGTGGGATATATATTACTACATAGTTACTGGGTAGATTGTGATATGAGGGATTAGTGATTTTTTTCCCACAGATTTTCCATTAATTTAGTTTTGATACTTTTTAAGATCTTTTTACAAAATACGCTTAAGCCTTACTTTTAAACGTACCATATCTCCCTTGAATCTTAACCAGAAGGTGATATATCCCCTGAAATAAGAACTTACAAGCATGTGGTGTAAGTAGATGAAAGAACAAATTTGAGACGCTCGGTGTGACTATTAGTAAATTAAGTAAAATGGTTGTTATTCTTCCCACTCTAGTTGGTTGGGAAAGTTTTTCATAGTAATGTAAGGGGGTTTTTTTTGGTCCCTTTACTGATGATTCTTTCCACTGGAAATAAGAATACAAGTCCAGTTCAGCAATAATCATATGATCATATAAAGGTTATATTATGGAAATAATGTGAGCAAAAGTATGATTGACAATTTGCCACACTTCATGCAACTTCACTGGGTAGAAACAGCTCTTTTAGGATGCATATCAAAAAGATGAAAGAAAATAATCATTAGAACCATTAATATACAACAAATACATTTTATAAAAGATAATATGAGCCTTCTTATATCATGTGATACGCCATCAACACTTCTTTCAGATTGTGGGCAGCTGTAATTCCTTGATTTTATAATGGAAGCATAAAAAAATTACTTGCTGTCAAATTAAAGCGCCAGTATGCTAATTCAAAAAGAAAAAAAAAAATTTCAACTTTCATCTTCAGTGATGATTTTTTCTTTTTCCCCTGTAAGGCAGACTGTGTACAGATTCTTCAAAGAACTATTCGGTTTTTGTTTCTTTGACTCTTTGCCCTATAGCTATACCTTTACACAAGCTGTTCTCTTTTCTGATAGCAATCTTTTCCTTGCTCAACTTGAGAGAGATAAACCCTAGGCAATGTTAAAACACATTGCCTCTTATCTTTCCACATTTTGTTCTGAATCTAGCAATGAAACTACTCCACAAGCTAGTGATGCAGCCTTAGTGTGAGATATATATAATTTCTTTTAACAGTAAAAGAAAAAAAGTTTAATCCTCACAGAAAATCTATAAAACATCTATTTTCACAAAATTTAATTATTAATTGCTAACATTGATAGTGATTCTGCAAACACTAACCCTAAGATCTCTAGTTGTAGATAACACTAATTATAGGCAAAATATGTAGTTTTCTATTTTAAAAGTTTATTGAATTCAACAAAACCCTCGCTGCTATCTCTTTTGCTAGGTATTCAGTCACAGAGCTTGCCCTGATTGCACTTCTTAGACAGGAGTTTGAGTGTAGGAAAATACACCGAGTCCTGCTGGAAAGAGGAGAGTAATATAATCAATGCCTCCACCTCTTTCTTCTTACCAGAGGCACCAAACTCTGCCTGCCTCTTTTTCAGAAATTTGCCATCTTCCTTTCTCGATGCTACATTTCCTTCTCCAGTTTTCACAGTATAAGCCTCCTTCTGTGTGTCACTGGGCAATAAAGACACTCTGCTAGCAGGATAAACACAACTTCAAAATACATAGCAATTATTTATTGTCTGATACACACATATAACTGAGAATAACGATCTAGTATTCTAAACATTTATATGTTCCCATTCCCAATAATCAATTTTTTACTTCAGCGGTCCTATCTTCACCAGTTTTTGTTTTTGCCTTGCATAATCTCAAATGGTCTATATACTTCCTCAGAATATAGCAAACTGCTCAGAATTTACAGGAAGGTAGCATAACAGTCCATCCTTAGAGATCCTTCAGGAGTATTTGTAGGCCAAAGAACTACTTAAAAAGTAATTTTGATATGTTTTGGCAAGTAATAAATGATTTCTTTCCTTCTTTCATTTCCTCCCTTTGCAAAAATTAACGGTAAAGCCATACCTTTTCAATATTGCGGGAATATGTTAATTATACTTTCATTCTTCTTTCAGCAAGCTAAGCATGACATGCTTGCCTGCAGTGCATTTTAAAAAATTGCTTAGCAAAATTACTGAAGGAAATGCAGCTGGAAAATGATATTGGAAAGATCAGTGTCAGCAATATAATAACTTATGGTATTTATCAACGCTTGCAAAGATGTGCTGGTATTAAAATAACAAAAATGTTCTCTGTTGTCTCTTTAAAGTAAGTGAAGTGTACCAAAAATGGAACTACAAAAGAATGAGGTAGGGTTACTCTCCATCAGCAGCATTGTATGTGGTAGACTAGTTGACATGTGTTTCATGAACAAAACACCAATGAAATTACTGAGAGCATTGCTAATACTAGAAAATAGGGATATATGATAACATAAATTGTTGCATAGGAGTGAACTGTATTCTTTTAAATAGCTTACGTTACCTCAAAGGCATTGAAAAGCCTGATAAAAAAAGAAAATAATGGGAGTATATCTCTTGAGAAGAGAGTAATTTAGAGAAAAACATATTTAACACTTTAGATCATCAAAGCACATGGGTTAATTATTCTAAATTCATTCATGTACTTTAAGTTGTCCTGAAAAATTTGTGAATAGGGATCTAAACTTCATAGGGATGGAGCTGCTTTTTGTTGCCTTCAACTGCAGCTGTGACCAAAACCCATAGGATTGCTGAATAAACATAGGAGTGATTAGAAGAACTGAAAAATTCACCTACTTACTTTACTTCATGAATTACCCTGTGATCTTAAGAAATTTTTCAATGTTAAAGTATACATTCTTCTATTTATTCTTTGTACAATATTGAGAAACAGTTTGCTAGTGGTATTCTGATTTTGAGAATCAGTCATTGTAACTGTGAGAACTAGGTTCTAAGTATGTTGTTGAACTTTGTTGAAAACCAGTATGTCTTAATTTGGGGGTGAGTGGGGGTGCCTGTCTGTCCTAAATCTGTTGAAGTCAGTGAAATTGCTATGTCTTAGCATGGAATGAGTCCTGATTTCTCCAGGAGTCCTGTGAAGAGCTTACAGGCTTTTTTCTTTGTTTTGGGGTTTGTGGGGCTTTTTTTTTTTTTTTTTTTTGTTTTGTTACTGTTGGTTTTGGTTTTGGTTTTTTGTTTGTTGATTTGGTTTTTTTAAGAAATATAGTGAGATATGAGGAGGAAAAAAAAACCCCTAAGAGTAATGATGTAATTTACTTCAAATGTCTCCCAACTGTTCCCTGCATTTTATTGCATTGGCATTCCCCATAACTAGTATTTCTTAAATGAAATACGTGAAGTCTAAATTTTATGAGCTCTAATGAATCTGTGTAATTAAAAAATACGTTACTGATGAAGGAATATACTTATCAGCAGAGGAACTTTTCTATTTCTTAAAAAATAATAAAAACATTCTTTAAGATACCCAGATTAGAGCTAACAAATAGGAGATCATTCTCGTGTAAAATAATCTAAAACAAAAATTTGTTAAAGGAAGTCTAGTAAAGCCTACAGCTTAATACTAATTATCCACACAGGATAAACCTGTTTGGTTAAAGGGACCATGAGATCTGTTCTTGTACTATGCTGTTCCATATGCAGTTTAACTGCTTTCCTGCTAAGAACTAATGATTTCCTCAGTCTTGGCCACCAAGCTCACTTGAGTAAAATCAGAGAAGCACAATGAGCTATACAATCCAGATCACTTTTTTTTTTTTTTGTAAATTTTTTTTCTTTTTAGATTGCATTAAAGGGAGCAAATATCATCTTGCACACTGGATGAAGAATCCTTTTTGTTGCTTTCCCCAGGTATAACCGACTTGTGATACGAATTTCTATTTCTCTTCTAAAAGTTTGTTATTATTAGCTATCTTGGCTAATAATAACAAAGACAACCAGATGCCAGATGTAGCTGGGTTCTAAATTTAATTTTTAATATTGCTTATTAATACAAGCAGTTGATGCATTAGAACTGAGCTATAAGAAAAATAAATAAACAGAAACAGCTATTATAAAACCAAAGATGTGCAAAAAGGTCTGTGACTTCCTAAATCTCAAAGAAAATAAACTGTTAGTGTTCTTGTAGTTAGAGAAACTAAACTTCTGCATATTTGAGCAGAGAAGGGTGTTTTCTTTGAAGAGGATTAAATTATGGGATGACATCAGCCTGTTGTAGAAAACAGATAAAGACAAATAAAAATCCATTTATACACCATATTTTTTTTAACTGTTTTGCTTGAACAACCACAAATGCAGTTGCTAAGATCAGTACAAAATGTCATAAACTTATTGTTTGTGTTTATGTAAATATGACCAAAGTCTGATCAGATTTTGAAATAAATGCTAGGAGACTACATACACCTTAGGCTTCTCAAACAAGACTTAAAGATCTGATGAGAAGTGGATGATTAATTGGTTAGTGACAAATCTTAAGTAATGAAATGCCTGCCAAATTCCCAGAAAAACTGTACAGAACTAGCACTGATTCAGACTGTACACACACATACACATCTTCCTTGAAAATACATGGAAAGACATGACTGGATATTATTTAATTTAGCATAAAATATATTTAGTTCAGTTCACTTTGTGTTTCTTTAATAATCATGTAAGTCTATTTAAGGATAAATCTACCTATGAGTCTCTTTCAGTTGTGCTACATAGCTCAAATGAGTGTTGCATATGCATATTTGTAACGATGTTGCTGTTCAGTAAACGCACCACTTTTGGCCAAAAAGCACCTGCTAACATAAGCACAACAAAAAGAAACACTAATGAAATTTTTAATGTCTTGATAAAATTGATTAGGCATAAACATAGAAAGCTAACCTCTGACAAAAAATGTTCAGAGTATATTTCTTCAGTATTTTTTTAATACTTGAATAAGTTAGAATTGTATGATTCTTTGTTAATTTTATGCAGTGGCTAGTCCAACCATTAACCTGACCAAGCTGTTTCCAATTTCTGGGGTTAGCTTTCACAATAATATGAGGTCATCTTAAGTTTAACAAGGGACTATAAATTATGCTTGTACTCCTAGAGGGTATCCTGTCCATGGAAGGTGGTTGGAACAAGATGATCTTTAAGGTCATTCCAACTCAAACCATTATATGATTCTGTGATTCCTGACACCTTCTCTGTGTTAAAAATGTTGAATATGCAATGTTGCACTAGTAAAATCTGTTTCTGTTCTGAACAGGTATTTATTATGTTATTTAATAATCAAGGTACTAGTTAACTAAAGATTTAATGTCAGCTATTTAATATATTCCAGTATTAAGAAGAGTTAAAAAATTCCATTCTCTATAAACTTAATTTATCTAAACAATGGATTTTGTTAAGAGACACTTTCATCTCTAGCTTAGTATAAAAAAAAAGCACAACACATTCAAATAATTGAAACTTACACCTTTACTATTTGCTTGCATAGTCATGACTAGATTGCACTTTCTCACCTGAAGATCAACACAATACTGTTCAAATAACTTCCCCATTAAGCCTTTGTTTAAGCTGCTGTAGTTAGGATTTTTAAATATTTAAACCTAATGTTCACACTCAAACCTGAACAGCGAAATGAGGGTTAGATCCCTCTACCACAACCAAAACAGACAAAACCCCTAAGACCTGACAAAATCTGAATCTACAGTTAAGTAGACTTCAGGCACTTAAATCTACAACTCTAATGAACTGAAATGTGGAACTTCACTCCTGCCCCACTCTCAGTTACGCTAAATGTATTCAACTGCTGCAGAACGGATCATGCACCTGCCTCTTAAATTTAAAAAAACCCAACAAACTTAGAATGTTTTGTTTCAATGTCTTCTTGGGACATCCCTAACAAGAGTGCCTTGGCACAGGGTTCTTGGCAGCTTTCTTTGAAAGGCTTTAGTAATATACAAGCCAAAGCAAAGTCTACCTTTCTGAAGAGCCTTACCTGGAGGGAGTGTGAGAAAACATAATGAACACCCAGATTATATGTCAGTAGTCACGGTTCCTATCACTGTTTGTAAAAATAGTTGTTGCTCTTCTGCGACTGTTAATAAGATTAGTCTTTTATGGATTAGTTGGGGGGGGGGACGGGACGGACCAACCCAAGATTCTTCCATTTCTGCTGCATGCTCTAAACAACAAACTTCAGTACTAGTCTTTATGCATCTTTCCTCTGTATAGCTCATAGGATGTGTGTTTTACATTGTTTTGCCACCAGGTTACTGGACAGACAAGGCTCCTGGAAGGCTGAAGTTGCAGGTATAGTCTGCCCCAGTCAACCTGTAAGTTGTTCTTAGAAGACAGAACATACTTTCAGGGAGTTCTCTTGTAAAAATAGAGGGGTTTATGGATTAGCTTTTAAGTGCACAGAGTAGAGAATCTAGATGTATACTACTGGAGTATGAACTCAGCCAGACAGATGCAACAGAAAGCTTTTTTTTTTCTTTTTTTTTTTTTTAAAATGAACATAGATTTTACTTGAATTAAAACAACAACATGGAGTTTCTAGCCAATATTAGTGTCATGCATAAAACACTTGTTTCATTCTTTTAAAACTATTACTATATTGATTATTTCATTAAACACTGATTTCTTATTAAATGCATTCTGTAAACTATACTTTGTAACTGGTGACTTACTATGACCAAAGTCCTTTGTTAAGTATTTTTAATCTACTAGGTTCCTAAGCACTCAGGGGTGCAGCCTATCAAGAGCCCATGGACTTGTGTATTCTCTCACCTGATCTTCTTCAACCAAGGAGACATTTTTCCTTGTTCCAACCTTTCCCCCGTCTTTGGGACCTGGGACCCCTGAAGGCCTGTCTTGCTAGTAAAGCAAGAAGGCATCTAGTACCTCAGCCCAAACCGTTCTATGATTGTATGATCCTATGAAAAGTAGAATTGTTACATGCACTTGAAAAAGTCCTGGGATGTAAATGTTGTTCACAGATGGCAATAGATGCTAGTGGAAGTTGGGCTGGAGTCAATGTATGGTTTCCAAAAGGGCTGTAATAGAACCCAGTAGCCAGTTTTCATTTATTTTCTAATTTTTGGTTGTTTTGTCATTTTGGTTTTTTTTATTTTTTCTGTCTAAACATCCATATGTAAGAGGAAAAGTATACAAAGACACTTTTTAAGACTGCTAAATAAAATGAGGAATTCCTCATCATTTGCAATTTCTTTTAGTGCTGCATCAATTTGAAACACTTAAAATAGTTTGTTTGAATATTCAGCATTGTGATTATGATAAAACCCCTACATACCTCCAGGTTGATTCAGTATTTTCAGCTAGTGCTCATAAAAGGAAAGTTCTATCTGATAACTGCATTTACATAATCAAAATAAATGGTTGTGGTGAAGTAACTTACTATGAAGGCTCAAACTTTTCTTGCATCCACAGCACCCTATGGAAGTTGAATAATCTTCCTGCTGTTTCTTTTTAAAACAGCATTGCTCGGAATCAAAGAAAAGAGAGTTTAAAAGTATGGTATTTCACTCTACAAATAAAGGCAGCAATGTTCTCGTTAGAGATGCTAAATCTATCTGACTTCAGGGAATATAACCAGAAACTGAGGGCAGCTTCACAATCAGGTCTCATAACAATCACATGAAATACAGGTCACACTTTCAGTTTATCTTCTGAGGGATTAAACTACAATCAGTAAACAGAATGACCCATTTCCTTTATACCTGTAAATTTATAAATAGACACAGCTACTCAGTGTTTGTGATCTACATCTATAGAAAAGAAGTTAATGACTTCCTCTCTTCCTTCTGCATCCAGCTTTCTTCATGTGATGAGAAAGACACAGGACTTATTGGTATTAGAAATTGTTCATAGCAGGGCATATTATATTCTTGGTTTGGCTCCAGTTCTCGATTTTCAACTGGCATATGTAAAATTGAAGTTTGGGTAAGCAGAACTGTTTTCATATTTGGTTTATCTTACTGCTAAATCTTGAGGCTTTGTTAAGCATGCTAAACTTCTAATTAGCAGATGGGCATGGATTTACTTCATTGCCCATAGCTCAGAATAAGCCAAGGAAGACAGAGCCCAGTTCTGTGTTAATCAAATTACTATTGCTTTATTAATGTTCTTTATGTTAAATGTGAAATGCTTTTGCAATACAGTTATTAAAAAGGAGATTATGACAAGATAAGCAGTTCAAGTTTACCATATCCAATTTGCTATTACTGTATTTGGAAGGACTGTGATTTTAATCTACATTGAAAATATACTTGAAGTATTGTGTAGAGGAAAAACAGGGTATTTAAGGTGCCAGTTCACCGGTTTGTCCCCTTCAGCAAAACGTTTAAAACGATTTGTTACTTACTGATTTTAATAGGTTTAAAACATGCTTAAATGTAATGGACCTAAACATGTAACAAATCAGTGAATTTAAAGCAGATTTTATCTGCTGCATCTATTTTTGCCAGAGAGATACCTGAGCCATTCCCATAACAACATAAGTGCCAAAAGCACTTGAAGATGTCAGCTCTGTGAGCTCCTACCAGGTCTTCTAAATTTAAGGTAGTAGGTATGCTTTTTGTTGTAGCTTCTTGCAGTGAAGTGAAGCTTTTTGGAGTGATCCAAATGGATGAAGTTAGAGTCAATCCATATTATATTAGTTTAAATGGAATTTATAGTCTGGCTGAAGGAATTGCACTTCTCTGTATGGTCTGGCTTCCCACTTAACTGAGTTTACAAAAAGCATTTTTAAAGTTTTAGGGGGTTTTTTGTTTGTTTGCTTGCTTGTTTTGGTTTGTTCTGTTGGGGGTTTTTTCATTTGTTTGTTTTGGGTTTTGGTTGTTTGGTTTGATTTTCTTCGGTTTATTTTGGTTTTTGTTCAGACATTAAAAAGAGAGGGGGATACTAAAATTTGCTTTTTACCAAGTATAATTTGCTGGAATGGAAAGTTCAGATGTCGCTCTTTGCTACACCCCTCTTGAAACACCCATCTCTTTGTAGTACCCTGTAGTATTACCTAATGAAGAGAACTCTTAATATTTACAATAAAAATAGACAACATGAAGCTCAGGACTGAGGAACTGGCAGTGCAGCATAGAGGGCTAGAGCGAATGGAAGTGTGAGCAGAGAGACTGAAGGGAGGCAGATTCCAGGGGGTCTTATTACTTGTGTGAGATCCTAGTAATAGTAGCAAGTACTTTTTTGTTTTATCACTCAAACTGTATTAGGAAAAAAGGTAATTTCCAGGTTTTCATACGATCTGGAGCCAGAACTGTTCAGACAGGTTTTGTAATATGTATTCTGTCTCCTCACAACGTTCATGGATTACAAAGCTCCAGTTCTAGCTAACATTTGCCCATAGTCTTGCATTTATCTTCCTGTCTTGAAGTTTTGTCCTCTACTGTCTTGATTTGTTGATGATGTTGCCCTAAAATGAAATCTAAGACAGTGTTTTCACAGAAAAAAAAGATCTTTAAAGGAGCCTTTCTAAAAGTATGCTTATATTTCCAAAATCTAAACCAAGCTTTCAGTTCATTGTTTGTACAGTTTGTCATTTCTTTGAATTCATTCTTCCATTCCTGAGTTTGTTCTGCAAAAGACTAAATTTGACATCTGATTGTTTTCCACGTCTTCACTAGTGAAAGCTGTCTCCAGAATGACTTGGTTTTCTTTTTAGAATGACGTAAGAGATTCTAATCATAGTGAACATAGTTTAATTGGATATTTAAGAACAAACCGTCGTTTATAATAACTAAACCCCATTTAATTAAAAGGTCTACTGTGCTAATTATGCAACATCTCTTCAGATACAGGTAAGTTAACTGTTGACTCTGTCGATGAAGTATCTGCTGTACAAGAAATGGGGAAAGTGTGAATACTGCTTTCTTAATTTGATTTGTTAAAAATGTACCATCACAAAACCAAATAAATGTGAAACATGAAAACAAAACATCAGGTGAAGATCACTACATGTTAACCTGCTTTCATGCTGGTATGTGGATATTTATATGCGAAGTCTTTCAGACATTAAATGCAACACAGCTAAATACAAAAAATACAAACTAGAAAAAGGAGTATAATGTGAAATAGATTCTTCAAATAGTCTCTCTGTAAATGGGAGAATAAACCAAAAAGATTTAGATTGCATTACAGTACTGTTTAGTACTGCAGATTGATACCATGGAATGAAGCAGGAAATGGGAAATGTATAGGGGGGTTTTGTTTTTTGGTGGTTTTTTTTTTTTTTGGTTGGTTGGTTGGTTGGTTTTTGGTTATTTGGGTGTTTTTTTTCCTAAACGCAATTATTGCACAGTAATCTATGCTTTTTCTTTTTTTTAATTCAGTTTTCTTGATCAGTAGGAAGACAATAATGATTATTTAAAAGGTGCCTTAGCTACCAGAATGTTATCTAACTAAAGATTATGCTATCATCATAAACAATCCAGACGGCTCCTGCAGTGCACTGGTAGTAACTTCCACCTCCAAGTGATTGAGAAGCAAATCAGAAGAGATGCTCTGCTGGACCTTACCTCACCACCAAGGAGGGACTTGTTGGAAACATGAAGATCAAAGGCAACCTTGGCTGCAAGGACCATGAGATGGTGGAGTTCAGGATCCTGAGGACAGGGAAGAGAGTGAAAAGCAAGCCTGCAACCGTATAAGCTTGTTTCAGGAGAACAGATGTTGGCTTCTTAAAAATCTGCGCAAAAGAGCCCTGTGGAATAAGGCCTTGGGGAGAAGAGCAGTCCAAGAAAGCTGATTGATAATCAAAGATCACATCCTCCAAGCTGATCAGCGGTCACCCCCAATGAACAGTAGGTCAGACAGAAAATGCCAGGAGATCTACGTGGACGAAGAAACTCAAACGAAAAAGAGGAAGCATACAGAGGGTGGAAGCAGAATATGTAAGCCCAGACAAAGACAGAAACAGTGTCCAAGCATCCAGCGGTTAAGCTAGGAAAGCTAAAGCCCAGCTGGATTTAAATATGCAAGGAGTGCCGAAGTCAATAACAAGGGCTTCTGTAAATACACGAATCAAAAGGAAGGACATGGAAAAAGCTGAGGTACTAGATGCTGCCTCTTACTAGGATGGTTTTGGTGAGTAAAGTATGGTCTTTTTATTCAAATTAATGTAGGTTTTGATAGATGTAAATACCAGGACACTGAAACGTGAATATTAAGCTGGTTTTTCTGTTGCCTTTGTTTTTCAGTACAGTGTCATTTGGTTGGACCAGATAACAAAGATATAAAATAACAACTGTCTAAACCATGACTGCTATGCCTTGGTGTATTTTTATCCTGTTTTCTTCAATAAGTATAGATAAAGTTCATCACAAAAACAGAACTAGAGGTAGGTGAAGTGAAAGGTTCAAGGAAATATAAAAATCAGAACAGACACGTGGCTTGAGGCTGACCATAGTAACATCATCATGTATCCAGGTGCTTATAAAGAAAAACTATTACTGTTTAATACCGGGAATTTATAAATAATATTCAGTAAAGATTAAAAATATTTTACAAAGCACTTTGGTCATAGTAATTCACCTGTTATAGTTTACAATATACATTTAATACAGAATCAATATTTAATAATAAAGTCCATGTAGTAGTAATTTTAAAAGAATGAAAAAGTGAAAGTCTTTTATGTATGATACCAACATTTGCTAGTTATTCCATGGGTTTTTTTTTATTTATCTTCAAATAAAATCCACCTTCATCTAAAAGTAAAAAAGGCTTTCTGTTGGATCTGTCTGACTTAGTTCATCTGAGATCCAGATTTATCTTGTTTCTTTTTTTTTTTTTTTTAAATTTATGATGAAGTAAAATATGTGGATATAAAGCAGTAGATTCTCTACAAGAAAATAACAAATTACGTATGTAATTTCCTTAAGTACACTGGGTTCATAGTTGCAGGTGCCTTTTAGCTTATGTTTTGTTTTTTTAGACAAAAAGTTCCTCTCTTATATTTGGTTTTCATAACCATTCTGTCACACTTTTTTTTTTTTTCCTCCATTCTCTGTTCTTCACTGTCACTTCTCTTAGAATCCCCTGCTTCCCCAAACTCTTATATTGTTTGGCAGTAATTTGCCAAGTTTTATTTTTTTCCTAGAGAAATACTAATATTACCTGCTTCAACATTTTCTGCAGTATTTTTGGTTTAGGTGGGTATTTTTTGTTGATGAATATACTAGGTTTTCATGTGGAATATGTCTCATGGTTATTCTAAATAATAGTTTGTTTTTCCTGCTACCTTCAGAATGTTTCAACCATCCCTATCCATTTTCTTTCCAGCACAATATTATTTTAAGGAGACATGTAATTGTGCTGCACTTTGAAAGCATTGTAAATCATGTGCGATCAACAAAGCTATCATGTGACACTGCAGAATGTACAACTAATGAAAATGTAATCACCAGACCTTATCATTTTAACTGAAGTTCTAATTTAATAATATAGTTTCATATCCCCAGGAGTCTTCTAGCATTTATTTATCATGCCAGTTTCCATTGTCTAATCCAAAGTAATTGTGTTGATGCTTCTAAATTATACTAACAGCATCCTGAAAAGGTTTGCGGTTTCAAAAGGTTTATGACAATGCACATCTATACATCAGATGAATATGTACATACTGCAGTGTACCTTATTAACAAAGGTTTTTAGAATTTATAATTTAACCTTGCAGAGGTAGTCATCCATGACCAGGCTACAGAGATTCAATTGGTTTTTTACCTCCATAAGACAAAGACTGCATCAGGAGCACTGGCTTGTCTTCTAGTCTTGTCATTCTGGTAGTTGCTCATTTATGATGTGGTTTTTACTCTGTTGTGCCCCACTTCTGAAGCTCAGTTCAGTTTGAAATTTAAGACTTTATTTTACATAATTATTATGGAAATAGTTCAGAAACGCTGCAAGACTTGGCCCCAACTGGAGAAATGGCTTATTGACAGAATCTCCTTTTCATGCAACTGCCACTGCTTGTTGGAGAGGGGAGAAGGGCTCAATGTAGTTTGTTCTAAAAACACAGAGAACTCTGATTTGAGTCTCTTCACGAGCTATATATGCATTTTGAAAACCCAGAAATGTGAATATTTCTGAGCACTCTTGATACTATTTTCCATTCTAACATAAATGCACAAAACCAAAATAAATTTTCCTCTAGGAACTGCTGCAGAGAACAAACATGAAAAAAATCAGTAGTAAATTCACAGTATCTATTCAAGTACTTTATAATCTTTTCTCTCTATTTCTAAGCAGTAAGCTTCATTCGTAATGCACACCTGTATTGCTAGCCCCTCGTACCTTCCTGTGTTGCAACATCCTCATTCATTCTCTGTTAAATGGGTATGAAAACTAAAAAAAATCTGCCAGACCCTTCTCCAGATTCTAAGGAATCTCCTTCCCACCTACCTTTAGTTATATATTGGTTAGAAATACAAGAAGATTTTCATAAATGTTCTCTGTAACATGAGGAGGTCATCTGACTGCCACCTCAATCTGCATCACGTATTGTTCAGTAACTCCGAAGTATCTTCTAAGATACCAGGATGAAAAGAACTTTTTAGAGCTCTAGGCTAAGCAAAGCACTTTATTTCACTTCAAATCTCTACACAGTTTGCTCTGTTTAACTGGTAGTTTAGTTACTCTCTACAGGAGATCGATACATGTCTCATTTTTATTATCTGTCAGTGACAATAGTATTTAAGCTGTCCAAAGCTGGAAACGCAAATTAGCTTTGTTCAGATCTGTCTTCCTCATTAAACCTACTGAATGCTTGAAATGCAAATGATTCCTTTGCTTTCTGAAATAAGATGCCTGAAAAAATACTCCTTGTTAGTGACACATCTTCTGTTCACCAAGTAAGTTGCCAGAAGTAGTATAGAGTGTTTCAGTTTACATTTGTAAAATGAGATTTTTTTCAGTATGGTGAACTCCATCTCCAGACCAGTCTACTCACATAAATACGTTAATTCAGTGACAGCATGGACATTTACTGTAAGAATAGGCAAAAATGCCTTCCAGGAAAGGGCAACAGTGATTACACTTTTCAGTACTTGGGTCATAAACAGAGTTCAACTAGTACCATTGCACAACTGCTTTAAAAAAAAGGACTGTTTAAAACAAGAGGGAGCTCATTTTAAAGAGAGAAGTTTATTTAGTATTATATCATTAATTACAGTAACCATCTTTCGTAATAATTTTTCTGGCTTTGGCATGATACATTCATAAAACATGTGGCAAGTTCTACAAAATTATATGGAACAACAATAATAATAAAAATTGAAATCTTTGGCTTCTGTTAACAGCTATCAACTGCCACAAGCCACTTGTTTTCTTTCATTTTGAATAACTCTGAGGAATAAAATGCTAGAGAGTATATAATAGAAACCATTTCAGTGTTGGTTCTATTTACATTGTTCTGCTTATCCAGTAATGCACTGGTTTGCTGCTTGGTTCAGCTTTTCATTATCTTCTATTCTCTATAGGTCTAGCTGATTGCAAATTCAAGAGAAAGCAATGAAAACATATCATGTTCAGACGTCATTTCACCTAACTTTTCTGTATCCAATTTTAGGAATTCTAGGGACTAAATCCAACATACTTACCTATACTAGAACAGGTCATTGACTGTAAACTTGGTAACAACAGCAGATCTGTACTACTTTTATCTACTTTGGACATAATAATCTCTCACATAAAAGATGTGATTTAGCAGACACAGCAGGGGTGAATTCGGCCACAAGATTTTGCTAAGACTTATTTTAACTTTCTTTAGAAACAAGTTATCGTGCCATAACTATGTAATGCTATGTTATAAACTGTTTCTAAAGAAATTGCTTGTGTATTCCCCACCCAACCCCAGCATTTTCTTTCTACAAGTGATTTTGTAGTCACAGGCATTGGTAGTGATTTATACAAAATGCTTCTGTCGATGGCAGGTATGATTGAAATTAGCATACCTAGGAATTATTTTTGTGCACATAAATTCATGTAGAGCAGAATACATAACCATCTATTGCTTCTTCCCAAACACAGTGACCTCTCAATTCTGTAAAATACCCTAACAAATTGGTAGCTGATTTTTTAAAATTAAAAAAAGTGAAAGCATATGTAAGTAAGAAATATTTATGGAAAATAAAAAAAATACATAGAAGTTTTGATTTTGAAGTACGAAGACCCCCAGAGCTAGATCTGAACTCTGCAGGTGAGTCCTGATGAATGTAAGGAAAGTTCCTAAGAAAGTAACACAAGACAATGCAGATACAGTGTACTATGTCTGAACGGTAAATATCTCTGCTCATGCTAACCTATCAGTGATTCTCCTGCAGCTTCTGGAGAGGACGACACCAGAGCAGATAACCACACTGCAGCCTGTCTAGGACCCCATGCCACAGTCAGTAGATGTTTTCTGAAGGAACTGGGGCCTGCAGAGAGCCCATGCTGGAGCAGATTCTCCTGACTGCAACATGTGGAAGACCCAGTCTGGAACAGACAAGGGCTCCAGCCTGTGGGAATGACTGACACTGAAGCAGGGGAATAGTGTACAGGGGAGGAGTGTCAGAGAGGTACTGTTATGGACTGACCACAACCCTCCATTCTCCATTGACCTGTGCCACTACTGTTATTATTTTTGAAACCATTCTACAGTGACTTTCCCATATTCTGAATCTCTGTTACTTTCTTCATCTTTATCTATATAAAAGCAGAGGCTCTAAAATTGATATTTTGCTCAGACATTACTCCCAAAATACATCAATACAGACAAGACTAAAAAAATTAAAGGAACATAATGCATAGGTAAAATGCAGATCTGATAAATTTGGCAAGATGCTTCTTAATAAGGAAAAGCAAGCAAGCAAACATGTATCAATTCCGTCCCTCCCCTGAAAAAAACCTCCACAAAACAGATTTTGCTATTATGTAGCTTCTCCCTCCTTGGGATATGGTCTGTCTTCTGGTGTGTTAGATGTTAGGGTTTCTTTAAAAAGCCAAATCTCCAGAAGTAATCTGTTCATATGTAGAGACTTGATAAAGTACCAGATACACAAGGAAAATTTTTAAGTAAGATCAACTGTATGGAAAATCCTCCCCAGCAATGTGGATGAGACAGCGTAAGGGGAGACAGTCCTTTTTTTAAGAACAGAGTATGAAATCTTGGCCTGCCTGAAATCAGTTAAAGAAAATTTTCATGCAAAGGCTAGCATTTTCCTTGAAACATAAACTGGGTTTAGAAAAAGGCTAACTCATTCAACAGATCAAAGAATGAATAAGCAGACCACGGAATTATTTAATAGATAGGGCAATGAGGCCACACTGAGATACACAAAGCGCAGCCAGCCCATGGATTCTACCGGACAAGCAAAGAGACTGACAATATTCAAAATACTTAAGATCTTTATATAAATAAAGACTGCTACAGCTAAATTAACTGGAACAAAAACTGAGGGTTGGAACAAAAGCAATCTGCAGAAGGAAACTTCTTCGTTTTGACAGGTTATTCCATCATTCTCTACTACAGAAATTCCTGAACATTTTGTTGTTACATGGATTTGATGAGAAAAAAGATACTGGTAAACAGATGAAACAAGTATTTTAAAGACACAGTTATAACACAGATTTAGTTAGGACTCGTTAATAAAGCAAGACAGCAAACATAAGAGGAGAAAGCTCATTAAGGAAGAAAATAAATCTGTGGGCACATCCATGCAAATAAACTTTGAGTACAAGCAGGGTTTCTTTGAGGCCTGTTAAGATTGAATGACACATACAGTCATTCCGTACAGTCACAGCAAAACTTTCCTGTCTCTTCTCAGAGTGGACAAATCCATGTTGTGCAGGAGGACCTGTCCTGCACTAGCTCCTGTACAGTTGACGTTTGTGTAGGAGAGTAACAGCCTGTACAAGCTGAAACCATAATGTTCATGCCAATAAGTGAAGAATATGGACAGCTGTAAGCCAGTGCTCAAGCTTGCAGCTTGGCAGAGATTTGTTTTACTAATACAGGTAGAGGTGCAATTCTGTCTGTAAATCAACTTCTCCAGGCCAAACACACCCTGAGGCCTCAGTCTGTTTTCACAGATCAAGAGCTGCAGCCCTTTAATTTGTTCGGTATTAAGAGTACTTCTACAGGTTTTATTTGTGTGTTGTTTTTTTTCTTTTTTTAAAGATATTAGCAAACATTCATAAAACTCTGTTTTAACTAGTTTTAACCCTTGGATTAACACAGTTAGCAGCTTTTCAGGAAATGAAAAAAAAACTCTACATATCCATTACAGAGCCATAGCATGCTGTGAGATAAAATAATGATGATTCTCTTCTGCTTCTCTCTATTGCTTCGTGGGAAAAACTTGGTTTGTAGGGGGTGGTTTTGTGATTTGCTGAAAGATGTCCATAGACATAAGGTGTGCCAGTGCATGTGCAAAAATACGAAGAACAGCAGAAAATACACTCTCTTAAGAGGATTTTTTTTTTAGTCTTCCTTCACCACACTATCATCCTTGCATTCCAGTTCTTCAGAATCTGAAGCCATTTGTGAACTGGAAGATGCAAAGGAATTCATTACCATACCAATCACAGAAGTCTAGGTTACATCATGACTTTGCCAATGGAATGTTTGATCTGGTAAACTGGCTGAGGAGGAGGAGAAAACTGAGGTTTTTTTATTGTTTTTGATTGGTTGGTTGGGTTTGGTTTTTTTGTGGGTTTTTTTTTCTAGATGCTTACATACTCATTCTTCCCCAATTTTGGCTAGATCTTCAAATTTTATTTCTTTTAATCCAGTATTTCAGTATTTTAAATCCTCTTCCTTAACTTATTTGTTCTTAAGTCAGCTGATAGATCTAGGTTGCAGTACTTTGACTGCAGATAATGGTTTAAATCAATCTATAAATCTTAAAAGGAATGCATATTAAATTTCTTGAGTTGTTTTTTCTTAACAGTGCTTTAATGATGAACATAAATCACCATAATCTGTCTACAGCTGTAAAAGACAATTAAAAATGTTTCTGTAAATACATAAGCAACAAAATGAGGGCTAAGGAGACCAGTAATGAGTAACGAGTGGTGTC
>NW_009941573.1:0-9740 GCF_000696875.1 Nestor notabilis | reverse complement strand
GGGCGGGCTGTTCGCCGGCTCTGCTGAGTAGTGCCCCGCCAGGACGCACCTCGTCCCATGTGCCCGCCGCACCGTATGCGGGAGCGGGATGCCCAGTGATGGTGAGCACTAAGGAGGGCGGCTGCCGGCTTCCGACACTGCCCGCCTGGGAGGAAGGGAGGTTTCAGTCTTCGCGTTTGAACTGTGGTGCCTTTCCCGCGGCGAGCCGCCGGCAGAGGGTTTTCTGGACAGCTGAGGTGCTGTCAAGGGTCTGCCAGTGAGCGGTCAGCGTGGCCATGTGCGGTGGCCCCGTAGTGAATAAGGGTGGAGGCTACGTAAGAACAGCACCACTAAAATTCACATTTCGAATCCATTTTTTCGTGATTAAAAGTAAAGAAAACCAGCTCCTTCGGTTTGGGAAGGGCAATGAGTCTCTGGCTGGGGAGTAGCCTGTTGTGTTCCCTCTTCACACAGAAGGACCTGCTTTTGCACTTGGTAGCAGACCTTCTTGCAGAGCAAAATGCAGGATGTTCTCCCTGAAAATGAACAGAGTTAAGTTCAGTCTTCACATTAACATCTTCCAGTTGCCAGAATTTATATAGTTCATAAACCCTTTAAAGAAACCCAGTCACTTGAGCCATTTCCAAGATTGTACTCTGTATTTGCCAGTGTTTACTTTTCAGCATGTACACAATGTGTGTAATGGGTATACAGTTGATTTAGGAAGATGGTTTTGTTTCAGCTTTGGAGCCATATTGAACTTAATAATCTTCTGTATGCCTTTCCTAGTCACTGAAAAAAGGCATAAAGAAGGTGAAGAGGCTTTTTCTTATAACTGAAATAGTGACCCTGGAAACAAGAATTGCAGTTCCTTCTGTCTCAGAAGTCAAATTTAATCTAATGGAAAATTTATGTGTTTGTAATAAAATCATACATTCCTTATTTCTGTTTTATCCTTTAAATTATTGTGTATCTTATCAAGCTTCACATCTGGTTAGCCTGCCATCTTAAACTTCATGGAAGACCTGAGACCATCTCTGAACTAAGCTTCCAAGTCAAACTCCAAACAAGCCTTTTTGTAGAAATCTGCAGTGATTTACTTAGAACTTCAGAATGTGTTTTACTCTGATCTTCTCTGCAGACTGAAGAAACCAGTAGCCCCTAATATAAATAATTTTTTCAGCTTACTGGCAGTGTGATGAGTGTTTTACTCCACTGAAGATGACTTCTTGTGGTGAAATTGCTTCTTGGAGTGATTAAGAGAAGCCTCTGTAAAATGATTAGTTAATTGCTTTTTTCCTACTTGTGATCCTTGAACGTTGTGATTAAGCTTGGTACCTTTAAAATGATCTGCAACTTGTAGTGGCTTGAGCTTTCTGGGTATGGGGGTGGACTGGTACTGGGGCTGTTGGGAAGTGGGAGAGCCATATGAAATTACATGGTACCTTTGTCCTGCCCTGGGCCATATGCTGGTGAGGCCTACAGCCTACAGGCATAGTAAAAGGCATCCAAAGTCAGGCACCTCTGCAGTCCTATAGTGGATGTCATCCATGTGCTAAGGAGGTAGCACACTTTGAGAAAGACCACATGCAGACGCCTAGCAGGCTGCAGCTTTGCTCTCTCATTGTGCTTGGGAAACCTCCTGCTTTTTCCCTTCAAAGGACGGTGTGTTCTGGTGTGGCCAGTGGAGCTAGGCATTGGGTCACAACATCTAAAGCAGATCAGCTGCTACTGACCCTGATGTTACTCAAATGAACCAAACTGTTGCTTGAGTTTGTTGACTAAAGTTCTCTTATTTGTGCAGCCAAAGGCTATGAGCTGTATTCCAAATGTTGCATGCATGTGATGAGCTCACAGCGAAGTGTTTAGACCATAGTTGGCTTTAGGCCACTAAAAGTATTTCTGTCTTTTATAATTTTCAGTGGTGTTTGTGTGTTGTTTTGGTCTAAAGCGCTGATACAGAATACCATTAAAGACATGTGGGTTGCATTGCTGAGTGAGACAGTATTTTTGTTTGGTAAATATTTGCAGACATGACAATATGGAGTAGGATCTAAGAGTACACAATACACTGGGGGTAATATGTTCCAACAATCTCTTTCAAAATGCACTACAGGGATAAAAATTAATTTAATATTATGTCCTGGGTTGATGATCATGAATGTTATGTTGCGGAATTAAGAGAGATACTGAGGAGAAAGCAATGTCCGTTCAGCTCTTTAAAAAAATGTTGTATCTTGGCACGTCCAAGACCACCTGCACATTTTATTATAAAAGAAAACAATCCTTTGGATTCCAGCTCTGTTACCTCCAAGCAAGATAAACTAGTGATACTGCATACCCAGAGCTTTAATATGGAGAATTGGTCTTGCTTTCAGCCAAAACAAACCTTTGCACTGTGCGCAATTCAAGATTGTCTTTCTTCTTTTAGCCTAAAAGAGGTAGGTAATTGTTCTTATTTAAGACTGAGGTTGCTCTTCGAAGCAATCTATAGATGAAGGGCAACACATACAAAAAAGTGCTATTTCATGGCTACCAAACCTAACTAGACTATGCTTCCTGCTGGGGGTATTAACTGCTGAGGGTATTAAGAATATAAATAACCTGCTTAAAAGACATCCTCTTGTCCTAGTGGAAGGACAGACGCTGATGACTCAGCTGTCCAGTGTAACACTAATTAATTATTTAAAGTGTCCTGGAGATGCTGGCCTAGTTGATAGCACATGTAGTGGTATTTGCTTAAAGTATTTGTTAATGTGATTACCTGTTAAGTCCTTTGAAGTTCACCAGAATAGCACACAGAGAGGGCTTCCAACTGCTTGTGCTCTTTGCCTCAGTTTACAAATTTGCAGTCTGCGGGTAATACTGCCTAATTACAAGTTGACTATTGTGTTTCTGCTATTTTGCTAGTATGTTGGAGATGAAAACCACTAAGTAATCTTATTTACTGTATGGTGTCCAACTGAAACGTCAGTTGCTTGTTCTTATTTGCTATTGAACAAACATCTGTATGAATGCTCAATCTAGGAAAGTATGCCTCGTCTGTATACTAAGACTAAGCATCACTATACGTATTTTAAACTTTAAAAAACAAAGTTTAAATAAAAGGCAGAACAGAACAGACAGCATAGTGCCAAATCATTTTAGTGTGTAAACAAATGAAATCCATGGAATCAGTATCTTCTGATGTGGATTTGAGACCATAACATCAGGCAATGAGATAAGATTATGGGCTCTTGTGATTTTCATTGGGATTAAAAAAAAATAAAATCAGGAGTTTCCAAACTTTGGTCTCTTTGTACACCACCAAAATACAAATAAAAGTTCTTTACCATTCTGGGGAAATGGGAATAGGATTTTGCTCTTCGGTGGCCTGTCCAAAGAGATGTGTGCCAATAACTCTACCCTCCTCTTCCCTGTGCTGGCTTGTGCCTAAACACATGGAAAAGCATTTGGTGATTTGAACAGTATTGTCTCACCAAATAGATGTTAACTGCCTGCTAATGGATAAAGATATAATCAAGGGGGTTTTTTAATACTACTTTGAAACGGCTCTTGTATGACTAGTGTAGCAACCTCAGTTTGGGAATGCACGTTTTGAATTCTTTAGTAATAGGCTTATTTACATGTTTTTCAAAAACATTTCTGGTAACATAAAATTGTGTCAACTGGAAAACAGCTATAATAAATTTGTCTTTTTAAGCTTTATTTTCGTGATTGTTTTTTAGGTTTTGTAAAGAAAAACCATGTCTTACAGGCTTCATCAGATTAAAAAAAACCCACCTTAACAATTTACCTGCAGTAATGTACTTTGATCTACAATTGTTTGACTTTGATGATGTCTGTTATCTGTATAATTACTGTTTGGGCTGAAGTATCAAAGCTTATTGCATGAGAATCTCAACCCTGACTCAGCAGCAAGCAGTATGGAGGAGTTCTGCAAAGGAGTTTTGAAACATGTTTTATCACGCAGATGTGTATCGTATAGTGGAAGCCTCTATAAACTCTCCAGCCAGTCTCTCGACACTTACTGTTTCTTCTTTTTTTGTTTTAAATGTAATTGTATGAAACTTAGGCCAGGTAATTCTTAAAACACTTGCAGAGAAAACTTGATGATTGTATTACTTTGATTCTTAGAAACTGAACACTGATGAAAATTCTAAAATAATGTATTTTTTCCTACTGTGATCCCACAGAGAGGTTGTATATAAACCACCTAGGAATAGGCATAAATGGGAAAACCTTGGGGAATCATTAGTGCAATAACATTTTTCATGTCCTTAACTTTGAGAATCTTCATAATTGCATTAAAGTCAAGGGGCTCAGTCCTACAGGATTCCTTGATAACAAAGCTCGAGTAGCTTGTATGCATGTGAGATGATGAAGAGTATAACTCTATCTTACAATGAAGCAAATGTATTTGCAAAATTTAGAATAATAGAATAGTTTATTTAGGAAAAGACCTTTAAAATCATCAAGTTCAACCACTGCATCCATCACTAAATCATGCCCCTAAGGGCCACATGTACACGTCCTTAAAATCCCTTTAAATCCCTCCAGGAATGGTGACTCCACCATGGCTTTCATTTCATACCTATAATAATACTATATGTAAGAAGATGCAGCAGAAGTTTATATGTTTTATGCTCCAGTCTTTTCATATGGATAATCTTGGTTATATTAAAATATATCTGCAGCAAATTATGGACTGATCTCTTTAACAGCAAATAAAATATCTTACAGGACTGCTTCTGAACACAAGAAAAGTAGACAGCTGCCTGTGATGTCAAGAGTCCGAAAGGCTTTAAAATGTCTAGCTCTTTGTTGCCTCCGTAGCAATAATATGAACCTCCAGAGGTTCCTTCCAACCTCAACCATACTGGCACCTTGTCCACTGACAAAAGGGGTGGCGATTGGTGGAACATATCCTGCATCAGAAGCAGTGGTCATGTTCCCCATCTCTTCTGTCCTGCTATCCGTCTTTCCCACTCTCACCCCTTTTCCCATGTGCAGCAGTAGTAGGAACATGAAGTATGGTTCTCCCCCATATCTGGACGTAGCTGTGTCCCTCCTTGCCTCTCTTCTCCATTCCTTGCGTAGCAACATTCAATTTTGCTTACGCAACTGAGAAACCCTGAGTTAGCTCTCGATTTTCATAGCATTATTCCTAACCCTAGAAAAGAGCTGTCTGCCCCTGCTTGCTGTGGCTTTTGTGGAACTGCAGGAATTTGACACTAGGATGTTAAATGAGTCCTAAGAAATACCATGAAAGTTCCATATTGGCATTCTCTGTGTAGTAAGAATTTGCCCACTAATACAGGAAAATTTTGTAGTACTCCGTTTAGTTAGTTGATGCAAGCTGTATTCAAGAATTGCCTCCGAAAATCCTATTGTATTTATGAGGTTGATTACATCATACTGCATTTTGGATAAAAGAGACCACTTATATCCCTGCTTCTGTTGAGGATCTCTTGTCTGAAATACTGGATTGTGTTAAGTTACTTGGCAGTTTGTTTCAAATCAGTCTCCTGTTTACAAAGCTAAGGAAATGTCCTGTTTACAGTGTCATACTGACTAGATTTTCTTTGGGGAATTTGCATTTGGCTCCAATATTTTTGGTAGTGAATAAATCCTACATGATCTCAAGCTTCCTATTGTACTTGAGTAATCTTCAGTTTCATGCTTCCTTTTTGATCTGTGTCCCATGCTGTGAAAGCCAACATCCCATATTTCTGCTTTGGCAGTCAGAGCTCTGCATATTTGGAGATAGTGCAGGAGAACACACTTTTACCTCTGTAGAGACTTCTTGCCAATGTGTTTTAACCCTCAAAGACCATGCTGTGCATGGGTCTTGATGATGTTAGACTCTGGAAAAATATTTAATAAACACTAGGTCCATGAAAAACTTTAAAAATAGCCGTCTTGACCTTCTTTGCACTGAAATCAGTAACAAAGCTTCCATCAGCTCTTACTGCAGCAGGGTCTGGCTTACAGTTTACACGAATTAATACAGGATAAAATAAAATGGTTAGGAATTCAGTGATGAGTTTGTTACACAGTCATAAAATCGTAAAATAGTTTAGGCTGGAAAAGACCCTTAAGACTGAGTCTAACCATAAACCTAATGCTGCCAAGTCCACTACTAAACCATGTCCCAGACTGCCACATCTACATGTACTTTAAATCTCTCCAGGGATGATGGCTTCCTTGGGCAGCCTGTTCCAATGATTGATAACCTTTCCAGTGAAGGAATTGAGGCCATTGCCTCTTGTCCTATTGCTTGTTACGTGGGAGAAGAAACCAACGCCCACCTTGCTGCAATGTCCTTTCAGGTAGCTATGGAGAGCAATAAGGCCTCCCCTGAGCCTCCTTTTCTAGAGGCTAACCAACCCCAGTTCCCTCAGCTGCTCCTCATGAGACTTGTGCACTAAACCCTTCACCAGCTTCATTGCTCTTCGAATGTGCTCTGGCATCTCAACGTCTTTCTTGTAGTGAGTGGCTTATGTAGATAAGCTTTACAGTACTCACAATTAAGATACTCAGTCAGCGTCCATGCACTGAAAAAACCCGCTAAATCTTTTGCACTGATAGACATGAAGTGGTAACAGATGTAATTACAGTTCATGTAGCAAAAGTACAGAACAAAGCCTCATGGGTTCAGTGTGTCTGGCTGCTTTTTCTCCTATACTGACGTTCTTATGTGTCACCCACAGGATATCCTACAAAAGACTTCAGCTGCAGTACATTTCTAAACAATACTTTAAGGAAACCTGTCAGTATTTTTCAGTGTCTTGCATTGTTTCTGTTTGTTTTTTAGTTTTAAAGAGGTCTCCAAAAGTAATATACATGGGGTTTTGTTATTGTTTCATCTTGGATCAGTTGCAGAAGATTTTTGTCATACTTGAATGTATTTCTAATCTGATGTCACCCACAATAAAAGTGTATTGAGGATAAAGCAGAGGCCCAGCCAGTTTAGAGAGAAGGAATAAAAATAGTTACAATGAATGTTGATTACCAAAAGTACTGTGGAATGTGGAAACCCTTTATGTATTGTTGTGCCCTTAATTTGTCAACCAAGAATTTGCTTGAAAGATAAATCCTTTGCTTTAGCAAACCAGTGACGGTAGTGCTACATGAAAACAGCAAGTAGGTGGTAATAATGCCTTGCGATTCTTTGTGGAAATGGACCCAACACAGCTTCTTAATCACGATGTCTCAGCAGGGATAAACACTGATAGGAATCATTTCACTAACACATCCAGATGTCAGTAAAAGGGTTTAAGACTTAATCACAGAAGCCTACAGAGAATTTGCTGCTTTGAAATGGATAGAAAGCTCCAAAGTTACAGTACTGTTTCTTTTCCTGGATCAGGTTGTAGGCCTGTTCCCTCGCTGCTGGAAGTCACCTTCACATTGCTGTGTTAGGTTGCTGAATGTTTGTAAGTCAGCACAGGGGAATGCTAGTTTGCTTTACTGCTGTCCTTACAGTGTGAGCTGGGGCTCCCAAACTCCCATGCCAGCATGCATCACTGCTGTTCTGGTAGGATGACTATGTAGTTATGAAAAGGGAAAAGATATTCTTTGCTCCTTCCATCTTCATAATTGCAGAGAACAGTTCTTTGCCTGGGTAGGCTTGGTTTTATTTTTGTTTGTAATTAAGATTTCCCTACCAATTCCCAGTGTTCATTAGATCCTGGAAAGTGGGAGCTAAAGTTAACCTCTTCTTCTAAGAAAGAGATAAAATTCTTGCATCACATATTAGTGAGATGGCTGCTCCTAATATATATGTGATCTGCTTTTACATAATTAGCACGTGCAAACATATGAACCTCCAGAGTAATTTCTCTGACGGTGCACACCACGTTTACTGTCCAGTACACTCCGGGTGTTTTGAGTGGTGCTTCTGAGACAACCCCACCTTTGCAGCATCCATGAGGAATGCTGAGGTGTCTTTAGTCTGTCTGTGGACCTGCATGGCAGAGCTAGGTTTTGCTAATACATCCCCATCTCCAAACATACAGCCTGCCTCCCAACAGACTTCCAGAAACAAACAATTTGTTTGGCCACATGACAACGTGGAAACAAGCATCACTTCAGAAAATAAACTTGTTTGCACCACAGAAAAACCTCATGCCATACTATAGAGCACATCTGAGGACCAGTCCTGGACCTGCATTGTTCCCACTCTGGCAAGCAGAGGAGGATGAGAAGTAGATCAGTGTGACTGCTCAACCTGCCCTTTGACCAGTCCCCTGTTCATTACATCAATCATTACATGTGGACAAAGACTGGAGATCCTTGCCAGGGTGCAGCCATCATTAAAATGCTATGGCTTTGCTGCCTGTGCTGTTTCACCTCCTGTTGGTTTTCCTGCTCAGTATAGCTACTGCTTTGAAGGCTCAGAGCTGTGTGGCATACTGAGGTAAAATAACAGGGCACATGGATAGTCATTTATGGGGAACAGAAAATCATACAGAACAGCAGTATGCTATGTCCTGCATAAAAATCAAATATCTTGGCTCTCACATCCTTGCCTGGAAATAATTCATGTGGTGTGGAAGTTAAGTAACAATCTCCCCTTTGAAGAAACCTCAGAACAAAACAGGGAAAGCTATTATCCTGATGTTGTTTCTTTGCACATTCTTTGGGTTTTGTTTCATCTAGTGCATAAGGAAATAAACAAAAGCTATGAAGAAGAAATAATAATGACTTGATACGTAAATTCAGGGGTTTTTTTTTGAGAATTACTTTAAAGGCTTTTTTATCAATAAGTGCAGGATATTTTTTAAAGGCTTGTATTTGCTGCCTTTTATTTTTGTACAAGGATCTTGTCTCAGGATTTCTCTCTGCATTGTTACAACAGTGCTGTTTCCTGATGCTACTGTTATTTTTTGTGCCATCGTCAACTCATGCAGGACCTGAAGTCAAACCTTGTCAGGAAGATTGTTTTCCAGCTTACCTTAGGCAAGCCATTAGATAAAATATGGGCTGAGAAAAAAAGTGTCACCTGTTTTTCTTATTTAAAGAGAGGCAGAATATATTTCTATATATGCTCTAGCAATGAAGTGATTACAAATTTAAGTACACATTGTTGTAGTTTTGGCAGTGATTTTCTAGCACCCCATTTTCAAAAAGGCCTTCAAAGATGATGGGCCAGATGAGAACAGACATGCCCAGAACTGCCTTGTTTCTTTCTAGAGAGGATAGCTAGCCTGGTCGCCTAATGCAGCTTCTGCTTCTGTTCTGTTTCCACTAGCAGGAGACAAGCATTTCTTTACTTATTTATTATAAATCAGTGTTGTCATTTTTTAATTTTTATTTTACATTTACTGTGGCTAAAACAAAGCCTGTAGTTAAGAGACAAACCAGCATGACCTTCACAGTATTATCATTATTTTGTTGGCTTGATGCTTTTGCCAGTTTAGAATTTCTTATAATTAGCAGATAAAATAAAGGATCTGATGCCAGCATGTGAATCCAGGCAGTGCTGTAAATCGGTTTTCACAGAGGTTCCTACCCATACAGCAACAGCTGACATAGCTTTTCCAAGAGCATGAGTGGGCCTGCTGGAAGAACTGACTGAAGAAAACCCAGGGAGCTCCCACTTGGGACTTAGCTGAACTGTTTGTTGTAAGACAACTACATGCCACACCCAAGATACAGTGTGCTTGCTTACCATGGATACTAATAAAGAGTTCATACCCATAATAGTTGCTGAATTAATTCACATGGAATGATGGAATGTATTCCCCGCCCCCCCC
>NW_009941572.1:1297-1510 GCF_000696875.1 Nestor notabilis | reverse complement strand
TTTTTTCTTGTTACAACTGGTAACTCCACTGACCCTTTAGCCTTTTGCTGAACAGCTTCAGAAAGGGTCTGGCTCTGTCTTCTTCTTTACCTCTTAGGTAGTTAAATCAGTTGTTAGGTAGTTCTCTTAAGACTGAATAAGAATAGTACTCTCAACTTCTTGTATGTCACATGCCTCTCTAGTCATGGGTTTCTACTGACTTCCTCCAGTATT
>NW_009941572.1:0-790 GCF_000696875.1 Nestor notabilis | reverse complement strand
TGAACTTCATGAGGTTTCTATGAGGTCAGTTCTGCTGAGATCCCTCTCAGCAGAAATCCCACCAATCTGGGATAGACTGAAAATACTCAGAAGGGTGTGTTCTGTCTCCTCATTCAGGTTGTTGCTGAAAATGTTAGGCAAGTTTAATAAAATTTGTGATGTGGTTTAGCAAGAGTCTCATATATGACAAGAAGCAGTGTTGGAAATCAGAGAGGGTAACCAGAGCAAAGTGCAGTGAAGCATGTTGTGGGAAAGTATTTAAGAGCCCTCACAGAAGAGTCCAAGTGTTACTGTTGGAGCTATTGAAGAGAAATGAATTGAAGAGAAAGAGCAATGAGTATAGGAGTCAGGCAAGCTGTAAATAACACTTCAGCTTGTAGAGTTTAACAGAGAAGTTGGGAAGGGTAGCTGACTGCTGCTGTCAAATACTGCTTTTGCTGTTTGGGTATCCAGACACAGAATTAAAATTTAGAGAAGGAATCCATTACTCCAGTCATTCCTATTCAGTCTTGTGTTGATCCGGGGGAAACTTGGAGGGATAACCTAGGGGTATATTCCCACCTTTCTTAGCAGCATCCAGTGCCAACTCCTGCTCCTATCTAATTCAGAGTGCCACGGTTCATATGGAATTGTATATTTTTCTCCTTTAGTTTCTGTTTGTAGCAGACAGTTGGCTCTTGAAGAAAGAATGGACTGTTCTTCCAGTAGAGCCAACCTCTCTTCTCATTGCTTGAGCAGTATAAAAGGCAAGGTGATGGAGTGGGTGAGTGTGTGTTAGTTAAATTTCCTT
>NW_009941571.1:25514-42556 GCF_000696875.1 Nestor notabilis | reverse complement strand
CTGCTGTAGCTGAACCCAGGACACCCCCAAATTAGCTACCTGTCCAAGTCAAAGCAGGGTAATGGAAAATAAGTTGAAGAATGCACATTGACTCAATAAGTGTAAATTTTTATTACTTAAGGTGTTTCTTTTGTCGTTTTGTATTTTTTGGTTTTCTTGGGGTTTTTTTTGTTTGTTTTAAAAAACCTTAAACGAAATTTGACTTAACCTCTCTAGAGGTATGTCTTAAATCCTAATGCTTGTTACTGGTGTGGAGACTTTCTGGTGTGGTAGGAAAGGATGACCTCGCTCATCTTCTTGCCTCACTGGCTACTGTTGTGCCAAAAGTTCCTGGACTTTGCTCTGTGTAGTTGTACTGAGACATTGTCCTGTATTTCTTCCAAAGATTGTCATATTTTTAACTACTGCTTGTGAAAAAGTAAACTTTGAAAGGCAGATGTATGACCTTAGTGAAAATGAGAAAAGCTGTTGGAGAGAAATAACATCCCAGTACAGACTGGGTATTTCTAAAGTGTTTTGGGGAGAACCAAAACTACCAATTTCATATACTCAAAATGCTGGTTATTAAAATTGTTCATTGTGACCTAGTTACAGATTATGCAGTGATAACTTTTTATAGTCTGGTGAACCAGGGTCTAGACTGATGAACTCTCTGCTTTGAGGAGACGCAGTGGGGAGGTGCATCAGAGGCATATCTCTGCAGGATGAAGCAGAGATGGGAGATGCAGCAGAGAACTTTCTGCTTTGAGGGAGGTGTAGTTTGGAGGCATTTTTACTCTTATTTTTTTGCATCTGGCACACCTCTGAGTTTTTAGTGCAGAGCCAAGTGATTCACACTTTGGTGTACTGAAGGAGTGATACTAATCCCTGATTGTCCCTATAACCTTTGCAGATCCAGCCTGACCCTGCTTCTCTTTGTCCTTGAGAATAAGGGGAAAATGGCTTAGAATTAAAGAAATATGCAAAATAAATTACTGCAGTTTTAGTATTGGTAGCACACGTGCATGTTCAGCTCAGTAAGCACGATGGCATGTGCTGCTTTTCTCATTGCCCAAAATCAGTGGTACCAGTTACCATGACGCTGGCCTCAATGGAGTGGTTGCCAGAGAATATCACAGTTGCTTTTTTTTTTTTTTAAGACATATTAGTGTACTTGTCTTTGTCAGTTATTTTGAAGTTATTGGGCTGTCTGCATGAGTATGTATTAGGTTCGCAGATGAAGTTGTGAACAGGAGGTAGTCAGAGTAAACACTGGTGCCTAATGTTTCTGATCTGGTGCACTTGCCATTATGTTTCTGGATTTCCAATGTAGACAGTGACACTGTAAAATCTCAACAAGTATTGATGGTTTATCCAGACACTTTTCAAGTGGGTGTTGGCTTGCTTAAGGAAAGCTAACTTGCAGCCTTTTATATTCATATTTCTCTCTGAGCTTTGTCGTGGGTTAGGCGTTTATACTGAATGGTTTAGAAGTGGAAAAATCTTTTGTTTAATCGGTGTATTTTGTGTAGGAGTGAAGCCTTCAAAGGTTAAATTTCTTTGGCATAATGTAATACTGTCAAGAATAAACGGAACTGCTGTCTAGGTTTGTTTTAGTGGTCATGATCTCTACATCAAGCACATACAAACCATGAATTAATACCACTGTTCAAAACATGTGAATTCACATTAAAATAAAGTGGATAAAACTTGAGTATCCTTGGATGCAAAGAAAGAAGCTCTAGTTAATTCATCAAAGATCTTGATAAAATCAGTGAGTCGGGAAGTTATGCAGAGACCACGTATAATCGTCAGGGGGAAATAATGAATGTAAGTGTATGGAAAGGTATCGCGATCTTTGGCTTAAAGTACAGATGCATCATAGAAGGTTGGAAGGGATCTTACAGACCATCTAGTTCCAACCTCCGTACCATGGACAGGGACACTTCCCACAAGACCAGGTTGCTCAAAGCCCCGTCCAACCTGGCCTTGAACACTGCCAGGGATGGGGCAGCCACAGCTTCTCTGGGCAACCTGTGCCAGTGTCTCACCACCCTCACAGTAAGAAACTTCTTCCTTGCATCTAACCTAAAACGAGCTTCTTGCAGTTTATGTCTTCATAAACATTCCTTCTCCCGCTTGCTTCTAGTCCCCCTTTAGGTGACAAAAGACTGTTATGCGGTCTTCCTGGAGCCTTCTCTTTTCCAGGTTGAACAACAAAATACTTGGTGGTATTTATCCTCAAACTACTTTTAAAAATCTGGTCTTAGGTATGTATGTTACGTTTACAAGAAAATATAGGAATACTTTCAAAAAGTTAATTTCCCATGCAGTTCTAGGCATATTTACTTAAATACTTTTTTTTTGCCATTTTGTTATTTTTCAATGGGAGAATTTTAAAAACATGATACATTATTTTCTACTTCTAATTTATATTATTGGAATTCAGAGTTTTCTAGCAATAATAAATCAATTATCTTTGCTTAATTACTGAAGTCAGTAAAATCAAACGAAAGGCATAGCATTTTTGAGCTAGTTGGTTTTAATTGTTTGAAAGCTGTGTGGCCTAAGTTACTACAACATGACATTAATTACTTTTTAATGACTAATTTTAGAAAGGAGACAAGTCTTATTGGTTGTGTCAAGTTTTATTTTATTTTATTTTTTTTTTTTTTAAGGACTATCCAAGAGTAAAAATTGGTGTTTTCATTGAACAACCCACTCCTTTCCTACCTAAATTTTTAGACAGACTGTTGACTCTGGATTACCCAAAGGAGGTGCTCAGTATCTTCATTCATAATAATGTAAGTGTGATGTTACCATTATGCAAAGCTTCTATTTTGGAAATTATGGTATGAATTAAAGCGTGTGAAGAAGTATAAGCTGCATAGGAAAAGAGAATCTTTCAGAATTTACTATGCAGAAGTTGAAAAAATACGCAAATTCTGTCAGTGCTTGCTGAAACCTATTTAAAGAAACTGCATAGATTCTTTCTTTTCTACTAATGAAAAAGATTGTATTTTAAAGTGTCCTGCTTCTGGGAGAAGTACCAATTGACACAAAAGAATAGGATAGGGTAAGAATAGAATAGTTCTGATTGGAAGGGGCCTACCAAGGTCATCTAGGTCAACTGCCTGACCACTTCAGGACTGACCAAAAGTTATATGGCATGTTACTAATAACTGTTATCCAGTAACTGACATTGGATTTGCTTGTTGATGCCCCCGTGCATTCTGGAGTGGCATAAAAACCTCCTGTGTGCCACTGAGGTCGTAGAATAGGTTTTGAAGATTGTAAACTAAGTATCTTGAAAAAATATTGCATAAACAGCCTGTGAATCTTGCATCATTGGTCTGGAAGTACAGTTTTGATTTACACTGCTGATGTGTTGGGTTCTTTAGCTAAAATTTTGGACACGAGCTTCATTTCAATGACATATATTGGAATATCTTCAAGTACTGTTTGCCATCTGTTTGTTTAGGATAGAATACAATGTGCTCTTGGACACTGTGTTGATGATTTCACAGCAACTTGTACTTTTCACTATAAACAATGTTAACATGATTACAGGAGGTTTACCATGAAAAGCACATCAAGAAATTCTGGGAAAAAGCCAAGAACATCATCAAAAATATAAAAATTGTTGGACCTGAAGAAAACCTGAGTCAAGCAGAAGCCCGGAACATGGGAATGTAAATACTAATTGATACATCTGTTATAATGACGCATACACTAACATTTTTTCATTTCTTATATGTATTATTTGCCTCTTAAGCACTAACAACTACATCTTAAGATACAAAAGTGGGAGCTTCTGTGGTAGAACAAGATGTGGATACAAGATATGAGCTGTTGAGTATTTTATAGTTTCTGTCTAACATAAAAACTTGTTGGTCATTGTGAAGACATCTCTCTGGTTTGGACTACTTCAGTAGTCTGTCATTTGTCTTTTAATGAAGGCATAGACAATAGCAGACTACAAAAAAATAAGGTGTGTCAGGCTATTTTTACATTACAGTTAAACCTGGATGTTTATTAAAATATGAGCATAAACTCAAGTTTTCTTTAAGAATGCTGTTGAAATTAAATAGATGGTACAATACAACAGACTTTAATAAAAGGTTTGTGCGGAAGATTATATGTAGCAGTAATTCAAAAAAGAACGTGTAAGCAGGTGCAAGTGTAAACAGAAATTCTAATTGCAGTGTATTTTCCGAAAAAAGTATTGGCTCAGATTTTATTTTTTTATTTAAAACCTTTTCAAGTTAATTTATCTCACAGAGTGATTTCACAGAAGTACTCACAGAAGTACCTCTTGGCATCGAACATGCGTTTAACAATTGAACAATTGTTGTCCTAGTCCCTCTTTTGTTTGTTTTTTTGTTTGTGTTTTTGTTTTGGTTTTGTTTTGTTTTAAATTATACTACAGTTAAGTAAAAACATGGTTAAAGCTTGACCTGAGCATACAGGTGAGAGAATTGTATTTCTTTCTGCAGCTCAAGGAGACAGGAATATCCTTTGGAAGTGCTCTAGCAGAAGTTTCTGCTTTTGGGAGGGATCTTTCATCTTGCTTTTTTCTTTTTTTATTTATTTTTTTTTCCTTCTCTCCTTTCATTCTTAATAGAGAATCCAAATCTTTATCTTTTACACCTCACACTTGCCAGGCCTAATCAGAACACAGGAGTATGTCATAGTATCCTGTGTCAGACTTGTCTGACCGAAGGGTCTTCTTAGTGACTGCAGGACTGGCTGCTACCAGAGTTTTTCATGGCTCTTCCAGTATATCCATCAGTCAGACTATGGAGTTTTACAGACCATGAAGAACTTGCTTGTGGCTTTTGAGCAGGGTTCATTCTCACATAATTCTTTCACTCTCTTTTCTCCCAAATGTACTGTGACTGTCAGAGCGGAGAAATTAATTTCAGAAGGCCCTTTTATGTTAAGAGCGTAGCATAGGCTGTTCGTGGCATTAGTTGAAAGAATGAAGGTCTAGTCCTGATTCCCCATGGTGTTCATGGAAATTTGTTTGAATGGGGTTTTGTTGTGCTGAAGCCACTGGGAAACTTATATTTGGCTGATGTCCAAGCCTCTCCCTTAGCTTTTCTAGGAAACACTACAGATGTCCAATGTTAGTGTAGGCAGCTGTTCACATGTTTATAAATCATTCTTTCTTTGTTTCTAACAGTCTCTAGAGCAAATTGTACCACGTTTGCAAACTTTTTGTAGTAGTGTATGTTACATGTAACTAAGGTGGAGTTTCTGGAGTTGCCTTTTCCTATTTGTTATATAGACAGCATAAGGCATAATCTTTAGTGTAATTTATTTCTATATTGTTACTAAATGTCATCCAGAGATCTTTAAACCTGTCATCTTTTCATAGAGCCTATTGATAAAACGTCACAAAGGTTTTGATATGATACACCTTTGATCTGTGGATGAAAATTAGTAATTTAAATGTATATTAGCACAAAATAATTTCAAATTCTGTTTCGTAAGGCAAGACATAATCACACTTGCGTTGTGTTCCACTGGATACACTACACTGTGATTTGTTATCCATTGTCTGGATATAATTTGACCTGTACTGCTCCTGCTTTGAAAGGCATCTTTAATAAAGATTCTGTCCTAAAGAAATACCTCATGTTTTCTCTGTACATTGTGCATAATGCATGTGGAATGAGATCCTGCCACAATACTGATTCATCCAGAAAGTATGAGTGTTAGTAGTAGGATCTTCCATGTGAATAATGTGGATGTAGTTTGATAGCTCCTTTCAGTTTGACTGAAGCAGGTTGAGTTCATCTGCTGCTTCCTTTGCACTACTGTTGTGCTTGGCTACATTAGTGAACATCACAAAGTTCTCTGGAGCAGAAGTACAGGATATTCATGGCAAAGGCAGTTATTATAAAAAAATTACCTGCTTTCAACCCTTCAGCTTGCTTCCAATATAATAACCTAATTTGTTTCTCACTAATACCGTGATGGGAACAACTCGTAAAGAGTCATTCTTCAAAGCTGTTTAATGGTTTGATTTACAAAGATTGATATATTCAGTCTTCTGATTAATTTTCTCCTGCCTCTATCTGCATTATTGACTGATAGTTTGTTCCATCTGCCTCAAACACTTGCTTTCCTTCTTTTTCCAAATTAGCTGATTTTAGTATCTCTCTTAATTTGAAGTAGACTTAGAATTAATTTGGTCTACTCACTTGTACATTTCACACAAAAAGTTTATTTATCTGAAGAAGCAAAACAGGCAGAGAGAGAAAGAAATTTAGGCATTGAAGGCCTGATTTGTTTTCAGCAGAATACGTCTGAGTATATAATGCAGTTGGGTCAGTTTTCTTTCTCCTTACCTTTTTCCTCACCGTCCTCCTCCATTTTGTCTTAGTAAAAAGTGGTGACAAATCACAATGATGTACTCAGTAAATGAGACTCTCTGATGTCAATGTAAATGTGAGAAAATAACATTGTTTTTAATTTCACCCATGGCCATGCAGCAAACCTCTGTCTACTTTTCTCATTTACACAACAAATAATTGAAGCATTTGCTTTCTTGCTGTGCCTTGACATGGAAAACTCTCTCCTGCACTTGTGAAAGTTGAATAGGCATTGGAAAGGACCCTGGATTGTGCAGTCAGCAAAAACTTATGATTCTGTTACTGCGAAAGATGGTCAAAGAAACTCTCTAAAACTTGATTTTTAGAAAGGAGTTTTAGAAGGCAGGTGTTCCTTATTGCAGCGCTGGGCGCACATGCAAATAATTTCACAAAGGTGAGTGCACCTGGAGTCTACAAGCAGCATCCATATATCCAACAACTTATGCATATTTACAACCTTTCTGGGAGACGCTTTACATATTCACTAGATTTCCTGGAACTAATTATTATATCTGTATTTTAATTATGCATGTGCTTCCTTGCTGAGTGGTGGTCTTAAGGGGTCTCTGGTGGTCGAGGATAGTCTCCCTCACTGTATCCACTGATTGACCTCTGTGCTTGCGCATGTGCAAAAGACTCTTAAGAATTACATAACAACTGTGTCCATGTTTTAGGTCAGTATGTTCTGATTTTTTTCCTGTCTTGAAGAACTCGCCCTATCTGTCTTGGTCGTTTATTATCTTCAAAGGCTACTGTTGTTTTATACGTACCCCAAGGCTGCACCGGCCCATCTTGCTCTCAACAGAGCACTCCCAATTTACAACCTAACATCTTTGCTTACCATTAACAGAGTGGTTTTAATTTACAACTTAGCATTTTAGCTTGCAATTCAATAATACTGGCAAACAGGAGTGCACTGCTTTCCTTTCTGTGGGCTGAAATATAATAAAAAGGAACGAAAATAAATTGGGGTGAAAAGAAGGAAGGTTTAGTTGCATGTTGTCTGAGTATTTTCTCTGCTTGTACATCACTTGAAACCCTAAAATAGCATTTCCATGTCATGTTCTCTCCCTCCCTACCTTGTCTACAAGGACTATATTAGAGTTCTTACTGTTGGTTCTTTATCATTTAAGAAAACAAAATTTGTGGGTTTGCCTTTTTGGAGATGAGATTTGAGCCAGCTGTTACAGAATTTGTTATGACAGAAAACGTAAAATAACAGTATGAAATATATTCAGGCAATAGCAGAAGGTGGGGAAATACAGGAATTTATTTCATTCACTTCTCTGTGGGGCCCTATCTGTCTTGGTCGTTTATTATCTTCAAAGGCTACTGTTGTTTTATATGTACCCCAAGGCTGCACCGGCCCATCTTGCTCTCAACAGAGCAGTCCCAATTTACAACCTAACATCTTTGCTTACCATTAACAGAGTGGTTTTAATTTACAACTTAGCATTTTAGCTTGCAATTCAATAATACTGGCAAACAGGAGTGCACTGCTTTCCTTTCTGTGGGCTGAAATATAATAAAAAGGAACGAAAATAAATTGGGGTGAAAAGAAGGAAGGTTTAGTTGCATGTTGTCTGAGTATTTTCTCTGCTTGTACATCACTTGAAACCCTAAAATAGCATTTCCATGTCATGTTCTCTCCCTCCCTACCTTGTCTACAAGGACTATATTAGAGTTCTTACTGTTGGTTCTTTATCATTTAAGAAAACAAAATTTGTGGGTTTGCCTTTTTGGAGATGAGATTTGAGCCAGCTGTTACAGAATTTGTTATGACAGAAAACGTAAAATAACAGTATGAAATATATTCAGGCAATAGCAGAAGGTGGGGAAATACAGGAATTTATTTCATTCACTTCTCTGTGGTTTTGTTTATAAAGAGCTTGTTTTCCATAATCTTTTTTCCCCCAGTACTTACAGACTTCAGGGTTGGTTTGTTTGTTTTGGGGGGAGAGGTGGAGGGTGTTGATTTTTTTTTTTTCTCAGTAATAGAACTAGTTAGGAATTTTCCTGAACTTTTTAAAAAATAACAGTTACCTCAACTTTTAGTGGGAATGCATACATTTTAATGAAATTTTCCATTGAAGGCTTTCAGAGGTTTTGGGAAGAATAGTAGATTAGAATCAGTTCTAGAGTTCACTGACCTCCCTCTTGAATTTTGACCTGAATTTGGGATCTCCTGTGAGTTTTATGAAAGAGGATGTAAGTCATTGTCTCTGAGCTCTCAGTTTCAGTCCTTTGAGTAAGGCAAGTATCTTGGCTATGGTTGGAGGAAGGTCAGGGGTTAAATCTGTGTCTCCCAGATATCAAGTAATTTCTGTTGTGAGTCTTGGATTTTCTGGAGCTGCTTCTCCTGAACACTTCAACACTTTCAGGTTTCAGCCTCAGATGGAGGAGGAACATTTTTAGCTTTGAGTGTTGCAGAAGAAAAACAACTTTCCCAACCATATCTGGTTACAGTAGCTTCCGGGTGTGGTAGCTGCGGTAACAATACTTAAACCCAAGATGCAAAACTAAACATTAGTGCTTTATCTGTTTTGTGGCTACATTTGCTTGCTTTTAGTGATTGTTGGTAAGAGTTTCTTTATGCTGTTGTGGCCATCTGGAGAGATGCAAAATGTAGCCCTAAATGTCAGGCCTTATCGGCCAGTCTTTGAGTGAGTGTTGCAGACTTGTATCTGGGACACCTTTTCTTTCAGAGGTCTGTCAGGCAGAGTAAGTGCTCTCTCTTTGGGCTCATAGTCCACATTTAGAATTGTATTTTCAAACTGTGAGGGGTATAGAAATGATAAGTATATTAATTGCAAATCCGAACTATGTCTAAAAAATTTAAAAAAGTAAGTGACTTTTAAGGGTAAAGAAATTGGGTAGACCATATGTCTTACTACTATAAACAACTACACCCTTGGAATATCTCAGTGGAAAGTTTGATGAAGAGCAGTGACACTTCCCATTTTCAGGTGAGGTCACTGTTCTAGATGGGCTTGTGGTTTGTAAGCAAGGTTAAACACTGCTCTGATTGTAGAATACTTTAAACTGATCTGCTGAGCTTCACATTTCCAACAAAAAATCCTGGTCATCTTCTAAATTTTTGTTAGGAAAGCCACTGGAATGGCTTTCTTTTCAACATTTGATCTTAGTTTATAAGCAGGTAGAGAATAAAGCAAGTAGATGAAAGGTTTTAGCCATTCAATTTAGATTAGGAAGTATGTTACTATACATATGAGTATTGCTAGAAAATATTTTCCACTTGTTCCTTGCTGCAACCTGGATATACGTAATAGTTTCAAATATAATCTGGTATTTCTACATCTAGTGAGGTTAGCATACACTGTAAGAAGGTAATACTTTAAAGCATGGGAATACCCAGGATTACTTTTATCTCCTTGGTAAAGCTACTTGGCAACTTTGAAAGCCTAAAAGAGAAAATGCATGAATTTAAGAGTAGGCTTGCTTTATTACTTTTGACAGAAACTTTACAACTTTTTCTGTGTATCTGAAACATGAAAATTTTGTAGAGGCTTTTGTTAGTGACTTTGAAATGCCAGGGCAAAACTCATACTTCACGTTTGACATTGTGACTTCTGTCTGTAAACGCATAGAGAATTATGGTTCAATGGTTTTGCAATTTAGTGATCCACTCTTCAATGCTGTGTAACAAAAAATACGGAA
This sequence comes from Nestor notabilis, assembly GCF_000696875.1. Classification (NCBI taxonomy): domain Eukaryota; kingdom Metazoa; phylum Chordata; class Aves; order Psittaciformes; family Psittacidae; genus Nestor; species Nestor notabilis. The sequence continues at coordinate 32,519 of NW_009941571.1, read as the reverse complement.
AAAAAAATGAGTCCAAGTATGGTCAGAGTAGTGGCCTTCATTTTTCTTTTTTTTTTTTTGTCTTTTTGTATCTCTATATACACACACATATATATATACACACACAGTATAAACACATTTAATATGTGTATATACATATTATTTATACACATTGTATTATGTATAATTTTATATATTTAATATTCTTCGTTACAGAGGTTAAAATCAGAATTGAAAGCAGTAATGCTTTCAAAGAATTCTCAGATTATTGAATATATTACTGAATGACTATGACTTGGGCCAAAACTTACTGCATAGTACCTCTAACTAAACTTTGAAAAGACTGTGGATCACCTACTACTTTTTTTTTCTTTTCTCTTTTTTTTTTTTTTTAATAAGGCATCTGATCCATGTTTTTAAATAATCTTTTAGTTTATCACACTACTATAATCAAAAGTCACCTTTCTTGTACAATACTACACTGCAGAGGGCTTTTAATGTGATGTATGAGTAGAGCACTTGGTTGTGATTTGGTTTTTTGAGGTTTTTGCTTTGTGGTTTGTGAATTTTTTCTGGTCATGTGCAAGTTAACCATTCCTTTTTTCTTTTTAGGGACCTTTGTCGCCAGGATAAAGCATGTGACTATTACTTCAGCATAGATGCAGATGTTGTGCTGACAAACCCAAAAACTTTAAGAATACTGATAGAACAGAACAGGTGTAGTATATCTCTTGATTTTACAGAATTTTCTCTAGCTTGAAAGGATTCTCTGGGGCCCATACAGCGAAAGTAAGATCCTGTCTGTTCTTGCGGTTTGGTCCTCTTTGTTTACCTGTGTTATTTGATTACTATAGTTCATAACTGGCTCAGAGGCCAACAATTCACAAAGCATTTTGTTCCTGTCAAACAGCCATTCCTGATGTGAATTTCAAATGCTTCAGAGTTCCTCTGAAAAGAATGGTATGGTGTAAGCAGGTTTTATGAAGTGAATTATAGTTCCACTGACTAATGATTTGGTCACCCACAAAATGATAAAAAAAAAATCCAAAACCCAAACCAACCCCAAAAAACAGCAACAAAAACGCCTCAAAACAAAACCTAACAAAACCTCCTAGAGTTTACTATCTGGTATTGCAGTATTATTATTTTCTCTTTAAATCATAAATGTAATAAAATAGTAGAAATGTATTGCAGATGAAGCGAGTGTAGTGACCAGTTTCATCTTGTATTAGTATGATCACTTGAGGTGTACAAAGCTGTGACTTTATTATCAGTAGGTTTTGGTGGAATGGGCCTGCTGTGAATGCTGCACGCTTTACTCCTGCCAATTTTTAAATTCTCATTTGAGGTAGGTAGGTGGTGTTTACCTGTTCATAATGCATCTGGGCATCTCAGGTCTATCACAGGAAGATAAATTATTGATGTCTCTTTCAATCTACTAGTGACAAGGGCTGAAACTTAAGTAAAGATCTGGCTGCCAATCATTTGCATTATATTCCCTGTAATATCTGCTGTTACAGAAAAAGGCTAAAAGCCACATACAGTAGGTGGAAGAAACAGAAGCTTTGCAAAATAGACCTACCAGTAGGCATCCTCTGCAACAAAGTGCCATTTTATTCTTTTTATTCTGGTCAATTTAGATTTCCCCTTTTTACTCTTACAAAGTTTAGGGTAAGCAGAGTGGATGGTTTGTTTGTGTTGTTTATTGGTTTGGTTTGGTTTTTCGTTTGTTCATCTTGTTTTTAATGTGTCGTGTCCTCCCCCCACCCCGACTTAGGGATACATTTTGTCATGCTGTGGGCAGTATTTTGTTGCTGACTGAAAAATCAAGCCACCTCAAATTTATAGGGATCTTTGCTTTTGTTACATGTTGTCTCCAGGCAGTGGGTGCTTGGATGCTGTTTCTTCCAGCTTAAGCTCAGAATAGCTGTTGCAAAATTTGACAGTCACTGGTGTTTTAACTACACTGTACTCCAAACTGAGTAAAACTGGTGTATTTTAATGTTTTAGTCTATGTGTAAGGGTTTGTATTTTCTTACTCAGTATGTTGCTTCACAGAAAGATAATTGCTCCACTTGTAACTCGCCATGGAAAGCTTTGGTCCAATTTCTGGGGTGCTTTGAGCCCAGATGGCTATTATGCTCGATCAGAAGATTATGTTGATATTGTCCAAGGAAACAGAGTGTAAGTAACTGTAAGCTGATTTTTAGAGTTAAGACACCTAGTATGGTTATTAGCAACATATTCCTACTTTTTAATGCACTGTGATATTCCTGAAGAGCTTAAGTTAGTTATATTGTCTAGTTTTTTTCTATTTCATTGACATATTTCCCATTTGTTTTTTCCCATTCATAATTTGAATAAAAAGGCAGTGTTTAAGCCAGACATAGTCATTACTAGTACCTGTCTGATTGTGTCTGGTTACTCTAGCAGTGCATAATACAGAAAGTGACAAGACAAATGGCAAACCCAAAACACTATATCCCAGGAGCCTCCAAAGCCATGATTGTTGCATTCTTCAGATGACTTCTTCATCTCTTTGGGGCAAATGTTTAATCAACAGCTAGAATTTCTTTGTGTTTCTTCCTGTATATTCTGTTAGAGACCAAGATGCTCTTGAGAAATACTTTTGTCACATAGCCTTTTGGGTTTATCCTTCCCCTAAACAAATCTGATGTAAGTTGTTCTAAGCTTGACTTTCCCATATGGTGGTGCTTCTTCATTACCCTGGAAGAACAAAAGGTCTGAAACAGATTGAGTGCTTGAATAGAACTAGTTCATTTTCAATTACACTGAAAGATGTGCTCGTGGCACTGGGTGGGAAGAAATCTGCAGAGTGAGCATCATGACAGCAATGCTTTTCTTGTTGTTATTGGCTCAACTCACATAAGTACGTGGCCTGCTGTGGTCTGTGAGTATTTGTGTGAGGAGGTCAGACCAGCTGTGTGAAGCCTCAGTGAAGTCTTTAAACTCACATAAAAATCTGTTCTAGAATTGCTTTCTCTATCTGGTAGTGTAGAATAATATTATAAAAGAGTTTTTGACTAATTGCCTTAACTTAGGAAACATGAATTATATTTGTAGTTAAAACTCTCTAGAGAATTTGACCTTTCTATTTTTTTATAACGGTACTTCATAAAAGTAGAACTATGCCTATGTCCGAGATGTTCACAGTGTCCAGCTGTAGTTTTTCAAATGTCTCGGGAACCTTTCAGCTTCATTTCGCTGAAACTTGCTTAGTCTTAGCAAATGCAGAGATGCTAATTTGATAAATAGGCCATAAATTAGTTTTCATGGATTTAAACTATATGCCTTTGTTTGTGTTTTTTTTCTTTTTTTTTTTTTTTTTTAAGAGGCGTGTGGAATATTCCTTATATGGCTAATATATACTTAATTAAGGGACAAACTCTCAGATTGGAGATGAAAGAAAAGAACTACTTTATGCGTGATAAGTTGGATCCTGATATGGCTCTCTTCAGTAATGCCAGGGAAATGGTAAGGTGTATCTATGCTTCTAAATACACACTTTGTGTCCCACTACTCTTGACTGCTTCACTTGATTGATCTTGGATACTACATATTTACTTCTAATCCAAAGTACTGGCCAATTTTTGTGACACAGAACACTCTGAGTGTGTATCTTTTAAATTGCTGAGAACAGAGGTTTTTACAAGGCCCATAATGGTTTTTAGTTAAATTCACTGGAAATTCTTACTGAGGTTAAAATATTTTCCTCATTGGCGCAACGTCAACAGATGACTTCAAACTTATCAGTGCATTTAGAGCATCTCTATTACGCATGTTTTTATACAGTGTGAAAGTTCTAGCAGACTTAAGTTGGAATGTTTTGCAAGTTTAATTTAAGTAGATACATGCTTAAACTAATGATGGGCTGTGTTGATATTTAAAAGTGTTGATATTAAGTGATTTAAGAAATGTTAGGAATCTTCTTAGGGAGCATGAATTGCTCGTTACTTTTTCCGGATAGATTAAAACTGTATTGGAAATTTGTTACTTGCATTAAGCTGTAAGTAATGAGAGAAAACCTACTTGTACTATAAAATGTGGATTTACATATTCATATTCTACTGATATTTACACTAGTTTCAGCACAGAAACAAGTAAGACCTAAGCCAGACCTATTTCCAGACACTATAGCATTGAAAAATAATTTTGCTGAGTTGAACGAGAAAAGTTGGCAAGTATTAAGTTTTTTATTCCCTCATAACAAGGCATGATCTCATTTGTTTGTACTGATTCTTCAGAACATCCTTATCCAATTCTGTTGTATTCAAACCTTCTCAGCATCAGTTATTGCAACCTGTGCTTCCCATGCGCTTGTTAAACTAATCTGACTGGCTCATCAAAAAAGTGCTTTCTCTTTTCCTCTTTCTCAGTCTGTGCTGCAAGATGGTCTGGTATGTGCTTGTTTTGGTATTGCAGCAGATAAGAAGGGGCTGGTGGAAACAGCTTTGACATGTGTATTATGAGCTTTGCTTGGAGATGCATGTTGTCTGTAAAGGCATATGAGCTTTAGATCAAAGGCTGTGATTTCCCTAATGTAACTGTGGAAACCTAATAGTAGTCAGAAGAAGAGAAAGAGATTATGTAACAGAAAACTGATGTGATGATTCTCCTTCATTTTAGACTTTACAAAGGGAAAAAGACTCCCCTTCTTCGGAAACATTCCATATGCTCAGACCCCCAAAGGTGTTGCTTTATTTTTTTTTTTATTCATTAGTTGTTATTATGTGCAGTATTATCCTACCACAGGAAGATACTTCTCCTCTGTCCACTTACTCTAATGAAATACTGCTCTAGCCTTCTCTTCAGTCTTCTAAGGTTCAAGTTTTTGCCAGGGACAGGTTCTTCATGACCAGTTCAAAGCTTCTTAGGCTTGGCAGGGAGGTTTCTCAGTGCTCCTAAGCTCAAGGTGTGCTGAAGCTGTGCTTCCATAGCTAAGATCAATTCATCAGTCCTAGGAAGGACTAAAGCTCAAATCACTAGCATTTCTGCCAGGCCCTGTCTGTCCTTTACAGTCCAGTGACCACACTGTCACTTTAAGCTGTTTTTCTTGACCCAGACCCTCCTGCTGTTGCAGCTATTTTATGATTTTGTAAGTGCCCAAAACTGGGCATGTGTTTAACATAACCATTATCTTTCTAACAGTTTAACTCTTTTTCAGACGAAAACATAGACAGGAATACCAAAATATCCAAATGGTAATGTCTTCATCTTCTGCAAATCCAAAAGTCACAAACACTTTAGAAATGAAGTTTTAGTCTGAAAAACAGTGAACTAAAAAAACCCCACCAAACCTAAGTTTCTTTTTAAAAATACTATTTCCTGCTACTATTTCTAATCAAGAGAGTTTTCGTAATACCTTCTCTTAATAGCTTGATAATAAAGTTGTATCTTACCATATTTGATATCTTGCACGTATTTTGCAATGTTTTCTTAGGTGATCGTACTTGGAAGTGCTCCGTATGTACTCTGATCTGAATATTTTTATATGCTGTATTTGCCAATTATCTTTTTATTTCAGGCCAGTTCACCAGAAGGATCGTGTAGTGAACACTCTGAAATAAATTTCTTGGTTTGACTTCATTAGCCCTTTTACTGTTAGCTTATTCTTTCAGTTTTTGATCAGAAACTAAACCCTAGATGTTGTTTTTTTTATATGAGTATTTTCAATTTGAGAACAGGTGATTCTAGTGTGTCTGCATAGGTTTTCTGGAAAACAAATCAACTCATCACTTCTCTATTTTTCCTTTCTATAACTGTATGTAGGTTTATGGTATGAACAATATATGTTTTGGGTTAATGTGCTTACAAAATAAATTCAAGTTTTTTTTAAATAAGAAATTATGAACACTAGTTGGTGATTGTAATTAACCATTTGAAAATTAAAGATGCTAAACGAACAGTATATGTATAATGTGCATGTACAACTGTGTGATAGAGTTCATGAAAGTGCAATCATAAGCGAACTTCTAAAAAACATCATTTGTGCCAAGATAGATAGTTTTGCTAATGACAGTTTCTCTACTTGGTATAGGGTGTTTTCATGTACATTACCAACAGACATGAATTTGGAAGACTTATTTCTACAGCCAATTACAATACTTCCCACTACAACAACGACCTTTGGCAGATATTTGAAAATCCTGTGGTATGCATTTTATTATTGATGAAACAGTTATTTTGTTTGAAAAAATTGTAAAGTTTATGTAGTATAAAGGACTTGGGATTTAAAGACTACATGGAGAATATTTGTTTTCTATGCATTGAATATTGGTTGTGTACTAAAAGGTGTTCTCTACCACCCATTTAAGCAAATGACAATATATCATATGAACAAGCCAACTGATGACAAGTGTAAGGAGTTGGAGATATAGCTCTGATATAATTTCATTATTTTTGACATGATGAGAACCTGTTGATTTATGGCTGTAAGAAATGGTTTAATTGTTTTGAATACTTTCAGTAGAGCAAATGAATGGAATATACATTTTTGTCATTTATGAGTTCATCTGTTTTTAATGTTTTAAAATCATGTGTTTTAGGACTGGAAGGAAACCTATATAAATCCCAACTACTCAAAGATATTCACTGATAATATAGTAGAACAGGTGGGTATAAATAGTTCTCTGAAAATTTGTGGGCCTGACAGATAGTAAATTGGCATACAGTAATTATTTCCATGTAGATTCTTTTTGGTCTGTGGCTGAACAGCTTTTTGGATTGGAATGTAATTTTTGCCATTTTGAAAACTAGATGAGACTAGTCCAAAAAATAATTGGTAGATTGCATGGAATAATGTAGTTGTCCAAGTAATTGCCTTCTTATTTATTTGAACTAGTTAGTACCAGTAGCAGAAGGCCTAAAAAAACTGTAGCACATCGCTGTGTTTTCTGGTGTCTGATAAAGGAAAGTTCATCTAGACTCTTTCCTTGGGATCTGACTTTCTCAATGGATTTCTAAGGTCTGACAACCATGAATATAAGGCAAAGCCTTTTGCTGGCT
>NW_009941571.1:712-25483 GCF_000696875.1 Nestor notabilis | reverse complement strand
AAAAACCAATAATATAAGGAAAAGCTTTTTTTGGGTTTTTTTTTTTTTTTTTTTTTTTTTAACTCTCTTGGGTGTTTGTTTCTTGTTTTCATGCAGCTGATCTGGACAGAGCATTTCTAAGATGGTAATTGTTGTACCAATGCTGGATGATCAGTTCTGTGTCAATTAGGTGATTTAATGAATTTTGCTTTCTTAAAAAGCTGCAATAAATTGGTTTTGTGTTTAAAGCAATGTTAAGTTTTAAACTTTTTCTTAATAGCTTATAAATGTTATTTAGAGCAACCAAGGCACAGACTATGTGTGTACACTGATACAGCTGTTAATACTGGGTCATGGCTTACTAGGTAGTTTTTGTTTCATTCTATGAGAATGTGCTTGTGGATCAAGACAAAATTTAATTATTTAAATATCTCAATTATGGTCTGAATGAGAACAGCTGGTATTCTTTAGGGAACAAGAAAAATGAAGATGTCCTTTTTTTTTTTTTTTTTTTTTTAGCAGCTAAAAATAAAAGCTGTTAAAGCTTAACTCCACTGAAAATATGAATGTAACTGAAAAAAATTTTTTCTTTTGGTAGCCATGTCCAGATGTGTTTTGGTTTCCCATATTTTCTGACACTGCCTGTGATGAATTGGTAGAAGAAATGGAACATTTTGGACAGTGGTCTGGTGGAAAACACCAAGTAAGTGTCAGCCTATATAAACATGACCCTAGTTAGCGAGTACCTTTATAATAGTAAGTTTACTTTACAGTTCACAGTGTACTGCAACAAACAAGCATTCCAAGAGTTGCCAATGACCCGAGACATCTCCTTCATGGTGTACAGTGCGTACTTTAGTTTACCGTGTAGCTGCTTGTTCAGTAGATTTAGAGACATTCCTCAATGAACCATCTGGCGGGTTGGCCCTGGCTGGACATCAGGTGCCCCAGAAGCTGCTCTATCACTCCTCTCCTCAGCTGGAAAGGGGAGAGAAAATACAACAAAAGTCTTGTGGGTCAAAATAGGGACAGGGAGAGATCATGCACCAGATACTGTCACAAGCAAAACAGACTCGGCTTGGGGGAATCAGTTTAATTGATTATCAATGTGATCAGAGTAGGATAATGAGAAGTAAAACCAAAGCTTAAAAACACCTTTCCCCCACCCCTCCCTTCTTCCCAGACTTAATTTTACTCCTGAGTTCTCTGTCTCCTCCCTGCCAGCAGCACAGGGGGACAGGGAATGGAGGTTGTGGTCAGTTCATCATCATCTCTGCTGCTGCTTCCTCCTCTGGGGAGGACTCCTCACACCCTTCCCCTGCTCCAGTGTGGGGTCCCTTCCACCGCAGACTCCATGAACTTCTGTAACTGGAGTCCTTCCCACAGGCTGCAGTTCATGAACTGCTCCAGCACGGGTCCCTTCCATGGGGTGCATCCTTCAGGAACAGGCTGTTCCACCATGGGTCCTCTGTGGGGTCACAAGTCCCGCAGCAAACCTACGCCAGCGTGGGCTTCTCTCTCCACAGGGCCACAGGTCCTGCCAGGAGCCTGCTCTAGCGCAGGCTTCCCATGGGGTCACAGCCTCCTTGGGCATCCCTCTTCTCCAGTGGGGGATCCTGCATGGGCTGCAGGTGAATATCTGCTCCACCATGGACCTCCATGGGCTGCAGGGGAAGATATGCCCAACTCCTGGGTCACCTCCTCCCCTCCTTCACTGATCTTGGTGTCTGCAGAGCTATTTCTTTCACATTCTTACTTCTTTCCCCAGCTACAATTGCTGTTGCACTGTCCTGTAACTCCCCAACCTAACCTGAGGTGCTACCACTGTACCTGATGGGCTTGGTCTTGGCTAGTGGCAGGTCCATCCTGAAGCCAGTTGGCATTGTCTCTCTTGGACATAGGGGAAGCTTCTAGCAGATTCACATGGAAGCCACAGCTATAGTCCTCCCTCGCTAACAAAACCTTGGCCTGAAAGGCCATTACAGACGTTGAACTAGCAAATTCAGATGCTGACTGGGCAGTTGCTGTTGTAGTTATCTGACAGTTATCCAAGGCTGATCTTGGATACATGTCCAGAGAAGTTTTACTTCTTTACCTCTTAAGTACTAATTTGTCTCAGTTGTCACCCTGGGCAGTTACTCACAAATATTACGAGCTATTGTGTTTGTGTTTGCAGAAAGGTCAAGATACTTATTAACTATGGCTGAAGAGGAGCCTCCAGAATGCATTTTAACATACTTTTATCTTCATATTATTTATTACAGTGTCAAGTTGAGGCCTGTACTGTCTTGATCTGGTATAACTTCAGTTATATCGGATATCCAGACATCTACATGTCAATGAATCATTATCCCAGGAAGTCCTTATTTACAGGCAACATATCCAAATATTGACTCACTTTTTAAAAAAACTTCCAATTTTTGTTCATTCATAGCTCAGCATTTTTTTCCACAGCCATTAGCTGTAAAATTACTGTACAGCAAGCTCACATATGCCAATTAAAGCATTGCTTTGTTGCAGTTTTGTGATTCTGCAGATTTCAAATAAATTTTGTCTAAGCGTTCCATTTCCACATTTCAAAGTTATTTATGGTGTTTTCATTAGGACAGCCGTATTTCTGGAGGTTATGAAAATGTCCCAACTGATGATATTCATATGAAGCAAATCGGACTGGATAATGAATGGCTGCATTTCATAAGAGAGTTCATTGCACCCGTAACCCTGAAAGTGTTTGCTGGCTATTATACCAAGGTATGGGTTTAAAATTTATACAGACAATTACTGCATGGCATGACTAATTCTAAGTATATTATTGAATATACACTATTTGGTTTGGTTGGGGAGTTCATACATAATGAAGCAGTAGTTATAGATGAATGTTGTTGTGTTACTAACTGGGTTTTAAACAACAACAAAAAAAAAAAAAACCAAATCCAAGAACCCTGTGTGTGATGTGGAAGTTCACAGCTTGAAGTCTGACTCTGTTTGGTTTCAGGGGTTTGCTTTACTGAATTTTGTTGTAAAATACAGCCCTGACAGACAGCGGTCGCTCAGACCTCATCATGACTCATCTACATTCACAATCAACATCGCTCTCAACAAAGTAGGAGAGGACTTCCAAGTAAGTCGACAACTTACTGACTTAAAGAATGTCCGTTGAGTGTTTAATATGATTTCCAAACTAGAGCCCAAATGGGTATACTTAAAGACCAAGTTGAAAAGGAAAAGATGTGTATCACAAATTGAGATATAATATTCCTTATAGAATCATAGAACAGTTAGGGTTGGAAAGGACCTTAAGATCATCTAGTTCCAACCCCCCTGCCATGAGTGGGGACACCACACACTAAACCATGTCGCCCAAGGCTCTGTCCAGCCTGGCCTTGAATTCCTTGGTGTTTTTTGACAAGTACTAAATTTGCTCAGTTACGGGATCCAGAACTGTTGATGCAGTCAGGCTGAATTGATCAAAATGATTTCAGATGGTGAAGAAGAAGGGTTTAATGAAAAACTTTGGAGATGTTAGCCATTTCATTTTTAACATTTCTAACATGCTTCATTTCTGTACAGTGAAAACCAATTTTTCAAAACACTTTGATCCCAGATTGACTCAAATAGCTTTTATTTACGACTTTTTTAATGATTCTTTTTTAAGATCAGCCACATAATGAAACTTTTCGTCTGTTGTTCCTGGGTTTTTTTGTTTGTTTGAGGTTTTTTCCTGAGATATAAATTATTTTCTACTCTAATTCAATCAAGTAAACAGTCCTCAGAGGATGGAGGTAGACAGGGCAGTGGCATTAATATCCAGCTTTGACTAGTAGAGCAACTTAACCTGTTTTGTTTATAAACCTGTATTATTCACAGTCCTACTTGATGCCCATAAATGTGTTTGTCAAACATAACTTTAGAAAACACACCTTCAGTTTGAAAGCAACAGCCAGATTAATTTATTTAGGATTTATTTAAACGCTCTCCAGAATAGGATTGTAGTCCTGGAACAAGGCCTGTGAACATGATTTGTTTCTTTCTGGTATCATCTACAGTAAAGGTACTGAAGATCTGTTTGCCAGAGTTGCTGCTTGCATAAGTTGTTACCCAGAGAATGCTAAAACAAAGCAAGGGAAATCTTTGATTTTAAATGCATGTCTGTTACCTATTGCTCTGAAGACGGTGTCATTTAACAACCTTGTTAGTGGGGATAGTAAAAAAGAAATAAAATTATTGTTAGCAAATAATAGCAAAATGTTTTAAGTTGTGGATAAATAAAAAGGAACTTTATTAAAACACAAGGTAAATGTTTGGGGTTTTGTTTTGTTTCTGTTTTTACTACAGGGAGGTGGATGTAAATTTCTTAGGTACAACTGCTCCATTGAGTCTCCCAGGAAAGGATGGAGTTTCATGCATCCAGGAAGACTTACTCATTTACACGAAGGACTTCCTATCTTGAATGGCACAAGATACATTGCAGTATCATTTATTGATCCTTAATTTTATTTTTTTTTTTGCCCTTTTCAATGGCAGTGTTTGATTCTTTACAGGAACATTTATTTATAGATTTCTTCTGGAAGATGGTGATAAAAGAAACTCTTTCTCTTCCTAGACAACAATGTTACTTTGGGCTAAAAGAAAGAAAAAAGAAAGCGTTTCAAAATTTTTTGAAGATTTCTCGATATCTGCTCTGAGCCTTGAGTCACAAAGTAAACGTGTCCTGCTTGGTTTTTCCATTCTGCTGTCTTAAAGAGTAGGTAAGGAGGGAAAATGGAAAAACATTTTATAATGAATCCATTTCTCTGTTGAAAAAACCCAGTCAACTGTAGATACAAAATTATCTGAAAAAAAATAATTGTGGTTTTCATTCAGTAAAATAATACAGCTAAAGTTTTTGTGGTGTATATGTTTGGTACCAAGCAATTAAAAACCACGGCATAAAACCAAAATCAAGTGAATCTTCTATGCAGTTGTTGGGGATAAGCAATAATGTCGTATGCTGGTATATATTGAAGGCAAAATATCAGTAGCCCATTTTCTTAATTCATTTTCAGTACTGAAATTAATACCTTTATATGAACAAATAAATTGCATAGATGGAGCAAGGATTAAATAATCTAGCTAAGAAAAAATGGTTTATCTTTTGGTTTGAGAACCTATCATGTTCAAAAATTTACTTACCTTCACCAAGTGACCTTCATTTAAAATGAGTTATTTTTCTAAAGGTGTAATTGCACCCAAGTTGATACTGAAATTTGATGTTTATTTTGAGAACATTGCTTAAATTTTAATAACAGGATGTTTTATAAAGACAATTTCCTATTCTTACTTAAAATTACTTGAATTTTCTATCAGGAAAATGAAATGGTTGCAGTCTCTCTCTTTTAAAGCTAAGGGTCTTAACTTGCCGTTTACTTTAAAGAAATTGGGTTAAAATATTCCTACTGTATCTACTGTTTGTAATTTAAAGAAACTTGAAGCTAACTATCTCAAAGTCTACTGTGCCAAAAGGCAGAGAGTGTTGAAAAAACTTGTGAAAAATAAAGGGTAATTTTAAATTAATATAACAGCTTTTGCTTTATTAGGTATTTATTATTTTGCTGTATTAGGTAGTTTCTTTGCGTGTTGCCATTCTTACAGAAATAATGTTTACTGATGAATATTTTTTTTAAGGCCTTGTTGATACATTTAATTTGGAAGTTTCTCTAAGTGTCAGGTTTTGGTTTATTTGCTGTGTTACTAAAATTTTTTAATAATGTGAGTTTCTGCCTGCATACCAAACCTTGCATTACACTTTCAAAAGGACTCCAGCAGGATGGATGCTTCTTGTTTTCTGTACCAACCTTGGTTTTTTACATAGAGGCTTTTTGATGATTAGAACAGTAATTCACTTTTTACCTGCTAATAGTTGAAGAAGCTTCGTATCACATTCCCTAAAAAGAAGCTTTATTTGGAGCTAAAAGGATTGGGAGCAGAGTTGAAAGATTATTCTTTTACCACAGATAAGTGTCTGCATATATCCCTGTTCTGCTGTTTTGAGGAACGGGTTGTAATCATACTTGAAATTATGCTGAAGTAAATGTGTCAAAATGTGGTAACTTCAATAATGTATTAAATGGGCTGGCTTGAAAAGGAATGGCTTTTCACAGGAAGTTGCTTTCTTTTAATTTCTCTTTACATTGTCAGCTTTTCTCTGTTGCAGGCTAATATTTGGAGATTGATATCCCTTGTCTTTGCAGACATAGAACATCTCTGTCTCAGTGAATGTCTCTATACTGCCTGTGCTTAGTCAAAATTTACAGATAAGAAAATCTTCAGGCCTTCAGAATAAAAGTGACCTTTGTTAATCTCCTTTTTCTGAGCATTTGCCTGTGATGTCTTAGGCTAACTCAGAACTGAATAATATTTCAGTTACAGGTTTCTTGGAAAAAACCCCACAAAAATACAATCCAGTAGCACATGGGAAGTTCTTTTGCAGATTGTTTCCCCCACTCCCCCTGCCACCGATACCTTCCTGAGGAAGATACCAGCATGAAGAAGAAAGCAGCAGCCTTAATTCCTGCAGTGTATAGAGAAATCTCAGGAGTACAAGGCTATACAGGTGCTTTACAACAGATGAGATGTTTTATTCTACTTTCATCTAGCTTTATTATGCACTGTTAAGTACTTGAAGAGACTGTGGTACGGGTAAGAAATGGAAGAGCAGTATATGGGCAAAAGATTTCTAAAAAGTTTTTACCAAAAGGAGGCTGAGTATAGCTCGGTTTTATTTCTTATCCATGAACCATTCCAACTCTACTACTAAGCAATGTTCAGGGCATTTGGTAGTATTTTACACGTTTAATCTTCTTTAACATCAGTGTGCAACAAATAATCCTAACATATATTTTTCATTTCATTTTGGATAAAACTATGATAAGCCCAAAAAGATTTATTTTTAGTGAGACAATAATAATGAAATCTGTTTGATTATTTATTTTTCTTTTGTAATGGATTTCCCTCCACATCTACTGTATTTATTAAATAAATGTTAATTGAACACAGGACCTCCACAACAGTTTCTCTTTTGCAGCATGTAAGCAATAAGGAGACCAAGACATTTAAAGAGATGGAGCAGTCCTAGAAAATACCCTTGTAATTCCTTCCTCCCATGTGCAAGTATTAGTTCTACTTTTGTTATTCTGCTTAAAAGGATTTGTTCAGATTTTTCTTTTCAGCTACTGCAGTGAGCTTTTTAAAGAATATATGCATTTCCGTTTCCTTTGACTTGTTTCTGATGTGGTCTTCAGCAGATTCAGTTCTGAAAGAAGTAAGTATTTTTTGAATCTTCACTTCCCTGGAATCCTCACTTTCTTGCATGGCAGAGTAGACTGCGCTGCTCTTTTTGTGAGTGAAAGGGAAGACAGGAAGACAGTTCCTGTCTCAGCAGCCCCCTGTGACTGAGGTGTCAGTTAAATTACTTGACTTTTTTTTTTTTTAATTATGGAATTCTTTTATTCCATAGCAGAGCATGAATTAGAATTGATATTGGCAGTTCTAAGAGCTGAAATTTGCTCTAGTAGAGTTAACAGTAGGGTTGCAGGAATAAGGAATTAATTTATGACTGCCAGGAAGTCACAGTTGTTTCTTCCCTCTAGCTGGTGCCAAGAAAGATGGTCTCTGACAGAAAGTTAGTTTCCAGCCGACACTAAAACTGAAATGAGAACTGATGGTGCAGGATTTTGTTGTACCCATATGGTGGAAGTGTCACTACAAATGACTTTCCAACATGGCTTCCCAAATACTTTCTTTATCTTAATATAAAAAATTATTCTGGATCTAATGAAGCAGACAGTCTTGATCAACAGTATTGAAGAACCTTGTTCTTGTGTACAACTCAATCTTTAAACACAACTGGAAAGAGATGCTTCTATCTTCAGTGAAACATTATATTTGCTAGTTATATTTTTTTTTTCTTTCTGTAATTATCTTCCCATTTGGCATAGCTTTTAAGATCTGTAGAAATACATGCCACTTACAGTATGATGGCTGTCTTTAAAATGCATTTCATGGCTGGAGGGGGAGGGTGAAATGAGGAGGGGCTGGGTCAAAGCTCAGGAGAGTTTGGGAGCTGGACTGAGCCAAGAACCTTAGCACCATAGAATGGTTAGGGTTGCAAAGGATCTTAGGATCATCTGGTTCCAACACCCCTGCCATGGGCAGGGATGCCTCACAATAGACCATGTTACCCAAGGCTCCGTTCAACCTGGCCTTGAACACTGCCAGGGATGGAGCATTTAGCACTTCTTTAGGCAACCCATTCCAGTGCCTCACCACCCTCATAGTAACGAACTTCTTCCTTATATCTAACTTGAACTTCCCTTGTTTAAGTTTGAAGCCATTACCCCTTGTCCTGTTGCTACAGTCGCTGATGAAGAGTCCCTCTCCAGCATCCTTGTAGGTCCCCGTCAGATACTGGCTGCTATGAGGTCTCCACGGAGTCTTCTCCAGGCTGAACAGCACCAACTTTCTCAGCTTGTCTTCATAAGGGAGCTGCTCCAGCCCCCTTATTGTCCTTGTGGCCCTCCTCTGGACTTGCTCCAACAGCTCCATGTCCTTCTTATGTTGAGGACACCAGGACTGTACACAATACTCCCGCTGAGGTCTCAGGAGAGCAGAGCAGAGGGACAGGATCACCTCCTTTGACCTGCTGGTCACACTTCTTTTGATGCAGCCCAGCATAGGGTTGGATTTCTGGGCTGCAAGCGCACACTGCCTGCTCATGTTAGTTTGTTGTCAATCCATACCTCCAAGTCCTTCTCCACAGGGCTGCTCTGAATCACTTTTCTGCCCCACATGTAGCTGTGCCTGGGATTGCCCCAACCCAGGTGTAAGACCTTGCACTTTACTTCAGCATCTCATCCCACTGTTCATGTTGCCTACAAAGATGTTGAACAGGAGTGGTCCCAACACTGACCCCTGAGGGACACCACTTGTCGCTGGTTTCCACGTGGACACTGAGCTGTTAAAGCTTCACTTCAGAAAAGCTGTTTTGGCAGCATTTAAAGCAACAGCCCTCAGGATTATTTTACACATGAATCAAATACAAGGTCAGCGATCTGATAAAAGCATATTTGTCTTAGGATATTTCATAGAGAAAGGCAACAGTTCAAAAGTAGGATTTCAGTCGGCATGGTTACAGCCTTTTTTGGCATCAGTGCAACTTCAGAAGTAGCAAAGCTGAGAGCCTGGCCAGCATGGAGGTTATTTGCTATATTGCAGGCAGGGCTTTGGGCAATGCCATGGCACCTTGACAGTTAAGAAAACTGCATTTTCTTGGGGGCATGAGGGGGAAAATCACTTGCGTTTTGAGTTCTGAATATTGTTCCTTTTGTGCTTGCCTGAACTACTTGCTACTGGTTTACAGCTGTTGCATGTCTCAGTGTGCCTGAAGTTGGCAAGGGAGGTGCGTAGTTGCATAGTAACAGATTTATTCAGGATCTAGTGTTTTGGCTTGAAACTAGAATTCTTCGATGTCCAAGAATTTTGCTTAGTTGTGAAAGGAATTGCTCAACTACTAATTTCTTTGCACCATTTTGTTTCTGCACTCTTGGGAGTGGGGAGCAGAGAGGAGGAAGGTAGCAAAGCAAATTTAGTATAAGCCTCTTCCTTCAAAATCGGTAGTATGCACAGGGCATGAAAACATTGCATTTTCACAGTCTCATTTGGAATGGCAGTTAATTTGAGCAATACTATGAGCTTTTGAGATGATTTACCATCCTTAATGTCTCAGGGTGCCTGAAGTACCTTAAGATATCATGACCTGCCCTTCAGAGTGTGCTTGACTAATACTTCAGGCTTTAAGCTTTCTCAGACTTGGGTTGCTAATCTCTCATAACATGCAGTCATCCACTAGCAGTGTGTGAAAAGGCTTGCAACCTCACTGTTTTTCACTTTGTTTTTAAAGTAGTAATTTTCAGTTTTCAGTTAAAGGATATTCTTCCAAGCATATAAAGTAAATTATCTTCTGCATGTATAATAGCAACAGAACTAGCAGAATAACTGCTCAGGTCTTTGTTCCTTAAAGTAACTTGGTGGCTGATAACAGTTGTTATTCTATTGTAAGGGAAAGGTGTGTCCAACTGCTGCTTCTAACATGTGAATGATAGGTCTTTCTCCATCCTCTTGAGGCAGCAGTGAGGATGGAAAGATGGAGTTGGTGAGGGTAGCTGAGAGGGCCAGCTGTATCCTGCTCCAGTCCCAGGTTGCACTCACCACATTGATTACAGAGAAATTCAGGGTTTGCTGTAGCTGGATCCAAGTTTCTGCCTGCAGGATGAGTATAAAGAGCTTGGAGAAGACGGAGTGTGTTTTGTAAGGATGAACTCCTCTGGTATTATATCTCCTGAATCCTAGCAAGTCTCTGAGCTTACAGGAGATGAGGATTTGGAGAGATTTATCTACCCTTCCTCTCTCCCCACAAGGGACTTTTAACTTAAGCATGGTGGTAACTGAAGGCATTTCTGTAAGATTTGGTGTCCCTTAATGAGTTTCAAGTTCCAGAAGCACAAGGCCATTGCGTCATTTTAAGGAATGTTCTCTAGCATAAAGTAAATGCAATGTATGAGAAGCTGAGGCAGAAAGCATTAAGTATAAGCTACTAAAAGGTAGTTTTTAATCTTTGGAAGTACTGGGTGAATGTAAGAGGCGGGCAGGCACCCAATACAACAATGAACTTCTGGCACAGCCATATTTAGAGACTCGTTATCTCTGAATCACTTTTGCAAACTGTGATTCACCAGGGAGCTATTTCAGGTGTTTGGTCAGTCTTTAAAACATGTACCATGTAAAGTAGGACAGGTCCTGGTATATGAAATAGTGTTTTGCCTTAAAATTTCCAGATCCAACTGTCTCAGACTTGTCTTCACTGTGCCATCATGAACTGTAGAGTGGAGATCTTGACAGCATTGCTTGCAAAAAGGGAAATTCTCAGTTCTTGTACTTCAATCACATTGTTAATCTGCGTGAGAGCATTTTGGCCATATGAGGTATGAACATTTTATTCTCCTAGACTCCTTGCCCGTGCCCCCATCACTCAGGTATACACATGCATGTCACTTTCCATCCAGACTGTGCTCCCTTCACATTTCATGTGTTTGCCAAATGTCAGCTTTCCAGGAGGGACAGAAAAAGAAAAAAAAAAAGGCATGGGTAGCCAGTGGCATTTGCATAAATGCAGGCAAGAGCAAGGAAGGTTGAGACAAGGGAACTTTATTTTAGAGCGTTCTTGAAGTGTAAATTTTAAACTACAGCTTCTGTGGTAATGAAAGATGCCTTAGGATCCGAACTAGGGAACTGTTGTATGTCAGGTACAACTGAACTATGCACTGTAGAAAAGCACAGATGATGTTTCCCAATTAAACTTTTTTTCTTGTAGTTTATACAGCCAGTGGTCCGAGATGCATATAGAGGGCCACTGGTGAGTACAGTTTCTCAGATCCCACAGGTGAGTCTAATCCCAACCTGTGGCATTGCTGGTGGCTGTTGGAGCAGGTGACTGCCTCAAAGTTTCACTGTTGCGATATGTATTTACTGAGAGCTTTTTATTCTTCATCATTATATATATGTATGTGTGCCTGTGTGTGTGTGTGTATGAAGAAACACAAACCCATGTTTGTACTTTTTCATAGGCTGTCTGTATCTTGATCTTGTTCTACAAAGAGGATGTTTTTCATCGAGCTGCTCATGCTTGAAAAAAGTGTTTTCCTTATTCTGAAAATAATGGTGCACAGAAAAGTATACAGGCAAGGCTTGATTTTTCTCTAAATATCACTGACACATAGGGAATGTGAACTTTCCATAAATTTAATTGATCCATATAAGTCATTCAAATGGCAAAAGTAGGAAAGTGAGATGTTACTTAGCTGAATGCAGGGATATGGGAAATGCTGTGCATTTTTTGTCATTAGGTAGACATAATCTGCCTGAAGTTGAATAACATAGACGTAAAAGGCTGAATGGAGATACCAGTATGTTTCCAAAATAGCTGTGCAGGTGTTCTTGAAATGTTGTTTGAGCAAATAAATGGATCCATTCTTGGCAAGTTGTTCCCATTATTATTTACTTTCAGTCTGAAGGGAGCCAAATCACACTATAGCAGCATTCAAATGCTGGGAATCAGAAGCTCATAAAAAAATGAAAATAAATTGAGATTATATTGCAGAGGGGAGGAAAACTTTGCAGCCATTAAGACAAAACTACTCCCTGCATGGAGTATTTTGTGACCAGAACCCTGAAGAGGCACTTGAGGAATGTCGGCAAAATACCGCAGCCTAAAGACCTCTTTTAATTTTAATACAGATTTAACTTTCCTTGATACTAAAAACCCAGATGGGAAGAGCTCCTGTTTGCCAACGTTATTCCTGAAGGTCTTTGTTTGTTTGTTTTTTTTTCATGTACAAGCAAAAATGCAAGGTAACATTAAAGCATATGTATTCAGAAATGAGGCCAAACTTCTAACCTAGTCATCATTCCTTAGCAGAGAGGGCCCCCAGCATCGAATGCTACATGTAGCTCTAATGCCTACCAAGTCTTTATGCTTGGCATTGAAACTCTATGCAACTAAGTTGTTGAAGTTAACAGGAAAGAAATAAGCAACTATAGGAGGGGTAGTTTTTTGACAGATTTCATGTAGGAGTTGAAACTTACTGCATTTGTGAATGGAAGTTGCTGATGTAAGTATTAATTTCAGCTAGAATGAGAATGTGTGTATGGCTTCTGAGTGTCCTTTGCTTGCACATACCTGAGAGCTGATAACAAATTTGCAAAATATTTGCACCTAAAGTGCTAATTTATTTCCTTCCTTCACAGCAGGTCTTGCAATTTTATATTGAAAATGCTGAGGCCAAGGATTGAGAGGACATATGTCCACCATAATTTTCTCTTGTTTTTCCTGGACAAGCTCCACATTTATGGTAATTAAGACAGTTGCTGAATGAGACATCCCAAAGGGTGCTGAAATGCCACCTGGCTCTTACAGGTTGGAATTCAAGACACCTTACTTGGGTATGGGTGGGACTGGAGCTTTTTTTTTTTTGTCTTGGTATTTTAGAAATCCAGTGAGAGCACTCTGTTTCTGATGCACAGAAACATCATCTGTTTCTGTGTAGGAGCAGGCTGGCAACTGTAGAATAGCCGTAGGCTTGATGAACATCCAAGTAGAGGCACTGAGATGGAGCAAAGCCCCTGGGAGAGAGGAGGCTGATAGCGTATTCTGTGTGGTTCTTTTACAGCATTGATCTGGAGTGTTCTACCACACCCTTTCTTTGTTTGTTTCAAAAATCACTGGAATTATAGAAATATGTTAATACATGAGAAGTGGACATTTCTTTCTTTCAGGGAGATACATAAAATACATAATCTGAGTGTTCAAATATAAATTTCCTGTATAGGAGGTCTGCAGTAAGCAAAATTAATTCTGTAAGGGCATTTCCAGAAAAAAAATAAAAATAAAAATTGATTTCTTTGAATAATGGAGCTAAATATGCAAAAAGTAAAACTGTAGCTCTTTGCTAATGCAAAAGGAATTGGTCTCATAAGGCTGAAAAGTATTTCCTTACTTCACGAAGAAACTTTTAGAGAAGGATACCCTTGTATTTATTACAAGTAACTCATACATAAAGATCACTACCACACAGTTAGTTTTATTTTATAAATGTGGGTTGTTTTTTATCTTTCCTGTATGTAAAAATACTACTGCTCTTTCAGTTTGGATGTGTTTATCTTCAAGCTGAAGATTTTCTGTGTAGCATGCTGTGTTAAAATGCTACTTCTTTACTTCAGAGACAAGCTAAGGAAGCTGTTCGAGACTGAATGTCTTCCACAGCATATTTGCTCAGGATAAAAACTTACAGCAAACGTTACTGGATTTCTGTCTTGCATCTTTTAAATATCTAAGAAGAGATAAAGAGTATTTATTGCTTATCATGTTTTCATTTCCCTAACGAAGTTTACAGATCTGAAAAAAAACTACCAAAGAAAACCCATTTGGTATTCAGTTTTGCTTTTCACAAGGAAAGAAGTAAAACTTTTTTCCCCATAATGGACCTAAGTGATTGTATACAAAATAAAATTTAAATCTTCATGTATAGGAAACAAGTTTAGAAGTGCAAGGCGGTAGAATTGAATAAGCTAGTGAAAACATTGCATATTTTGGTCTACAGTTCATGATAAAAATAACATTAAGCGTAGTATCTTTTTTCAATCCAGTTGCCAAGTCATAATGGACAGTGAAATTTATTGATCATGTTAGAAGTGATCAGATCTGTCGCTGTCTCTTATTTTCTGCTTTAAGGGGCTGAATTCCCAGCAGACATCTCTGCTGTCATTTGTCACACTTGGCCAGGTGAAACAGGATTTTTTGAAAGGCAACTGATGGGAACTCCTAGGTTCCTCCTACTCCCAACTTCAGCTTACTTTTTATGTTGCTTTGTCATTAGCTTTTAGATAACTTTGATTCATTATTTTCTGACTTTACAGTGCTGCCTTCTGTGTGTGTTTCTTGGTGGAATGTCTCCTGGTATAAGCAGAGTACTCAGACATGGCATTTATCCATGCTTTTTGCCAACTTCTTTCTTGAATCCAGTATTTTTTTAAATGCCTGTGGTCCACTGGTAAAGCGATCACAGAGATGCCTGCAGTCCTTCCTTACCACTTTATTAAACATTTCACTTCTCCTCTCGGATTCCTGGAAATTGGTTGTAGATACAGAGCTTCTTTCAGTGTTCCCACTTGGCTTTAGTTCAGCATGTTGGTAGGTAGCCCTCAGTGTAAAATGAACCTCGATAAAGAGAATATTCATCCTTTTCAGCTAGCTTTCCAACCTCCTCCTAAGATTTGAATTATGAGTGTTTTTCTTTATAGTAGAATGTTGTGGGAAAGGAGAAAACACTCCAATAGTACAGCCAATACCATTGGCAATATAAATGCTACTTAAATGTGGAACATGTTTTCTTCATGTTGTGCTTCTACAAGCTCCAGTTCTTCTCTTTGTCTCCATCCCTCCTTCAGTTCAGAAACAAATATATTTAAACCAAATACGAAAGAAAAACTGTCCTCTCCCTTTTTGAATAGCAATTGACGCAGGACTGTGTAGACTTGCATAGGTAGTGAACTAATGAATTTGCACAGTGTCAATCTTGTACGTGTTTATCACTCAGGAAATTATTTGAAGCAGCATTAGAACTCTATGAACTGAACTGCTGCCCTCTGCAAATTTGAGTGCATTATGCTTTGGTTAAATGGTAACACATGAAGTTCAAAGAAAGGCCTCTGCAGTACTTAATGGTTCTTTCTGTGCTCATTTTCTTTAGAAGCTGGGGGTAGGAGGCTGTTAAGAATTCCAAATTCACTGAACTTAGACCAAGAATAATAATAGAAAAAAAAAAAAAAAGAAAGCTTGTAATTTAGGAGTGTGTTTTGGGTAGTCCCACAATAACCTTCTGTCTGCTAAGCTTCTGGTCATTTATTCTGCTATCTTGGGTATGTATTGAGTAAATATATGACAACAACATAATTTAAGTTGTTTGGTGGTTACTTAAGGCTGCTTGCAAGAATAATCTTTAAAACTCTGATAAATCAGAGGTAACATTAATTATAATTAAAATAGCACTATGTATGAACAATAAAATTGTGAGATCTATTCTACGGCTGTGCCTGCAGATGGCTGAATTTCTGCACTGACATGAGCTTTGGAAATGACCTTTCTCAATTTAATTTTTTGATATGTCTGTTCTATAAAATCTCTTCTGTAATTTGCTGGGAAGGTTAAAGTATTTAACCTACTTAATAAGAGTATGAGCAAATGGAGACAGTGGGGAAAAAAATACATTGCCTTATATATATACTTCTTCCCTGGTGAGTAGAAGTTGAAGATAAAATAATGCCTTTATACTGTCTGCCATCCTGCAGCCAAAATCAAATTTTACAGATGTTTATTAAAAATAGGATGGAATGTGGATAATAAAAATTAGTTAAGATAGAAATAATAGGTGCAACAAACTGTAATGTTTAAGGCATAATTTTAGAATTCAACTCTAGTAAGAAGTTTATATTTGGCTGTGTGCATTTTTACATGCATACATAAAAAACTATGCGCACCCACATTTTTAAATACAAGTTGCAATTTATAACCTGAGATAGAATGAAAGTGTCTGGTAGTCGGGCAGTACTTGTGTAGTCTTCTTATCTAAATGCGTAAAAGTATTTTGCAAGTAGGTGAGAAAATTGAGGCTCAGAAAATTGATTTGTTCATGCCATTTGGCAAGAGATCTGGGAAGAGACTGTAGAGTTTCCATTTACAGTCTTGGCTTTGACCTCTGTCTGAGTGACTCAGTAGCCAGATGAGCATCTGTGATTCATCTGACCACCTTCCGGGCAGCCTTGCTCCAGTCTGGGGGCAGCAGGACAGGAGGGGGCTGCAAGGGGGAACATCCTTCAAATACCAGACAGAGCTCTCTGCCAGTTCGATGTGCAGAGCAAGTAGTAAGACAAAACTTTCCCAACAAACTGATGTCTAGTGTGGGCTCTCTTCCCTGGTCCTATTCTGTGTGTTTCTAAAAATGTCTTCTGGTATGAAACCAAGATCTCACAGACTCTGGGAGCCAAGAGTGACACCAGCCAATGCAATGCTGTGGGAGCATCCCTTCCATCGTCTTTTCTGCAGGGAGCCCTCCATCACCCTGTCCTACACAATGTCTATTACACCTGGCACTTATGCACACATTTGGCATTCTAATGAAATGTTATTTCTGAATCGTATACTGTTACTTGAATATTAATATATAGGGGCTGAGTTACTACATGATGGAGAAAATGGCTTGCTTACTGTTTTCCTAGATGCCAGTTGGATATGCTGTTTCAGTATGGTGCGGGTGGTTAAGCGTGAAGTATCTGGAGAGGTGAGACCCCTTTTCCAGGCATTTATGCTAATTATTTGGATGTGAGGAAATAACTGTTACCTCCTGGAATTCAAATTTCAGCCTTTCTGTTTCTTTGAAATTGGTTACTGTTCCAAAACTTGAAACCCTGGGGTTTAGGTTTTTTGCCTTTTTTTTTTTTTTTTTTTTTTGGGGGGGGGGGGGGGGTTTGTGTTGTTTTTTGTTTTGGTGTTTTTTTTTTGGGGGGTTTTTTTTTTTTTTTTTTTTGATAACTCTAGTCCATCAACTATTCCAGGTGACCACTGACATATATGTTTGGTTGTACCTTGTCAAAGCCAGGTCAAAAAAGGAATATAGAACTTTACTACAAAATGTGCTTGCACAGAACCAATTATTCAAGTCTTTTAACAACAAGAAGTAGATTAATAGAGCCATTTTATCAGCTCTAATTTGATGGGTTTGCCTGTTCATTTTAGTCAATTAGGAAAAAGTTGAATGGAAACTCTTTGTATACTTCAGTAAGTATATTAACTGCTTATGTGGTTTGCAGACTGCAGAGGAAAAGACAAAATGGAAAAATTCTACGCCCTAAAACTGTAAAATGCTAGGGCTATTATGTTTCATAAATACTCATTGTTAATAATAATTCTATTTCACTTACCTGTTTCAGACTGGATCTTAAGCACTGACTCTGATAGCACAGAGATTTCACTTTCTATCTCATAAATTCTCTGTTGGCAGAGTTCTATTGTTTCAATGTAATTTTGTTGTCAAAATCATCTGGAGAAGAGGCAATTTCTTACTGAGTAAAGCTAGTTTGCGTTTTTTGGATTGACATTTGAATTTATGGGTATGACAGATCAGAAAATAAAACTGCAGAATTGTTTTCTTATTAGAGAGCTGAAAAGTTTCGATCCACATGGAGCCTTTTCATGCTGTGGGATTTCCTTTTTAGGTGTGAGTAGGAATAGCATTTTTAAAATACTGACTGGAAAATAAGTTCCTAAATTAGCCTTAAAGACTAATATGGCAAAAAATCCTTACGTTGTTTGGTGATTGCTTAAGGTTCTGCTCCTTTTAACTGCACTAAAATCAAAAAGACCATAAAGGGTTAAGAACCTTCTTTCCTATAAGAACGGAAAATGTAGCACATATCTTTAATTACCCAGGGACTTCAGTGGTTGCTTGTACTGAGTCAGGTTAAAGCAGGCTTCTGGAGTGAGGGGGAAATAACTGTTGCTGGAATTTGAAGGTACATATTGTTGCTCTTGTGCCACGTGTCAGCACTGTTTCACAAATGCCACACGGCTGGTCTTCTCCAGTGTCCTGCTGGATGCTCTGGTTATCGTACAGCTCCTTCAACCACAGCTGGGCTGTCAGCCAGGTGAATCATGCTGTGTTTATCTTAAGAGGTCATAGTTGGCCAGGAGTGAATACAGATCTGACAATCCAGATAGTTTTGAAAGTACGAAGCAGTTCTGGAGAAGCCAGGGTTCCATCACATCGGTGGAAAGTTTAGAGTTGCAGAGCAGGCTCGGTTTGCGTTTGGGGCTGCTGGGCAGTCGCTGGGAGACCTATTTGTTTCCATGGCTCTGCTTCCTTTCAGCAACCATCCCTGCTGCAGGAGCAAAGGAGGAGATGTGAATGTGAGGGACAGGACTGCTACACTGCTGCTAGAGGATCCACTTCCTCTATCACCCATTCAGCTTCGTTGAACTCGGGTGACATGTTTGGGAAGCTACCACAAAGATGTCCTGTTACCATTTTTAGTCCTGACTGACATGTATAGCACAAGGCAGAGGTGATGTTCCTCAGGTCTGAGTGAACGAGGCCTCTAAATCAAGAGCTGTATGACTGCTAATAAAACAGCTGCTTATTCGTTTGATGTCACCTCCTCTCAATTTCTTCACTTCTTTGGTCAGGTTTCATTTCCCAGATGTATGGGAAGTATATATCCATCAAAGAAGGTGCTATAAAGGACAAATAAATGTCTATGTGTAGTATATTCTATTTGAATTGTCATTTGGTTGAAGGTACTTTCAGAAACGGCTTTTTAACTGGAAGACTCTCCTAGATCTGAAGTGATTGAGAGGAAGTGTAATGCCTGTGAAACTCACTTGGAGCAGGACTGGAGAGAGGCAGTAATTTGTCCCTTGCTCCATTATATAGTTTGACAGTAGGTTAAAAGGATTTTCAGAGCAGAACCAGCTCTTCTAAGAGCAGTTTGTATAGACAACATATTTTCCTGTACCCTGACTTTTGTGAGGGGTCTTGGCTCCTGTATTTGCAGCCTGTGAGGAAGAATCTCAGCTCAAAGGCATGTGCCAAAGCATGCGTCCCTGGGGACACATGCCATGAGCCCTGCCTGCAGCTGGACAGTGGGCTCTCCCCACCCTGATGGGAGCTTCGGCCGGGAAGTGGAAACCAAGCCTTGGCTGCTCTTGGCAACATGAATCCCTTTTTTTTTTTTTTTTTGACTCATAACAAGCCTGCGTTTTACTGCTCCTCGCTTTCTACCTCCATGAGCACAGTAAATATTTGTGCTGCATCTCTGTCATCTCCTAGTATTTGGAAGTCTGCCTTGAAGGGGTGTGTGAGTAAGAACTGGTTGGGGAATATGGAGCAATGTTACTGTTGAAGCTGCTGCAGTAGAGTGAAATGTAGCTCTTTCCCCACCCCACACACACCCCCATCCCCTCTTTTTCTCCAGCAACAAGCCCCAGCAAAATTACCTTTTCAGGAAATGCACAGATTTGCTTTAAAAATTTCCATCTGCTTCAACATACTTTCTTTGCCAGCCAGCCTCTGGAATTCATTTAAATTCATTGTGTCAGCAGTCACCGTAGCCTGAGCATTAATGTAAAAGTTTCCAGTGGCTTTCATTGACTAGTTGCATTATCCTGATGCTTAATCAACAGATCGATTGTGGCAAGAAAAATTTCAGAAATTTTACTTTGTTTGCCAGTGCATGCTAATTTCTGATATAAACTTGGCGATTGTTAGGGAAAAATGGTGGTTCTTACAGGCTTTATTGGACAGATGTATATGAATGTTGATTATGCTATTTATTGTGTACATCTCAACTGACTGCATGCTAATCAACTGCCTTTTCCTTAGCTACTCTGGAGTTGTTTTTCTAGCAGTTTCTTCTTTCTTCATTCGCAAACCACATATGTACTTTCTCTCCTAGTCTTTTATTCTACACAGATGCTCTGTTGGTGATATATAAACACAGGCAGGGAAAAGCCCCTTGTCATAAAGTATTTTTTTTTCTTCCTCTTTGGCAGTGATGCATTTGGCCACGTCTCCATGTTCTCTTCCTAGCAGTATTGCTTCCAGATGTTTTCTTGCTGCTGCTCTCTTGTTTGCATTTGGATTGTCACTTGATCATTAGCACTCTGTTTTTGAGAGGGGAAGCCTTTGAGTTGGTAGCAACTAGACATGAACCCAAGCCACAACCGTCTGACCTCAGTTTCCTCAGTTCAAGGTTATGTTTGGATTTGAGAAGTTGGTTTGACTTATAGCACAGCCACAAATTCGTTTCTGAATTCAAAGGTGCATTTTGCCAATGATCCAAGACTACTTAACTTCTTGCTTCATGTTGGCTACATGTAAAGTCAAACTATTGCTAAGGATTTTACCCCCTTTTTCATTTGGAACAATGCTGTGAGAAATTTGTATCTTCAGTGAAAGTAAATTACATGGGTATCTGAGATTTTTCCAAGGTGATTTTGCTTCAGAGTGCCATAAACATCATCTTGGGAAGGAGGAAAGCCTCACTTTAGAGGCTGGAAGTAAGACCATCTCTCCCTGAGGTTTGGAGTGACCCTGGCACAGACGTGAACTGTGCTGCTCTGATAACAGAAACCAAAGCCCAATTTCTGACTGTGACTGCCTCAAACACCATTTCCTTCCCTTAGCACTGTGCAGGTCCTAGAAGAGTCTAGGAGAGTCAACCTTGCTGGAGTGACAGCGGTGACAGCACTACGAAAAATTCCCTAGGGGCTTTGATGCAGGATGAGTGATTATCAATTTAAATAACAAAACAAGCCCTACTTTCTGTGTTCCTCAGGGTTCTCGCTACTCGTGCATCATGCACAAGAAAAGGAGTACTGTCTTTTCTTACATAGCCCAGGTATTTCCATCCTGTCTCCTGGCCATTGCTTCAGGCACGAAGAGATCAATTATTAGCTTACCAGTCTTTAAGTGCTGTCTGTGTTTCACAAGTCACTGGGTTTGGAGCATTTCCTACCTCTTGTTGGTGGGGAATTTGCCCCTTTATCCCATCCTTAGGAAGTGGAACACTAACTGGAGACTAACTTAAATACCTGCCATCACCAAATCAATTGAGCCACAGTTCAAAATTCATATGGGTCCCAAATTCAATCTGTTACAGAAATAGGGACCTACAGTTCCCAAGTGGCAAAAACATAGGAAGTATATAAGTGAGAAACATTTAAGTGTATTATAATGAGGCTGTTGCAGAGAAATGCATCCCAGCCTAGGCAAGGGAGAGGCATTCATCAAACTGGAAGCAAAAAAGTTTTTTGCTCTGGGATCCTTAAGACTGAAGACCCCACAGTGGGACACCCATACTGTCAGAAGGCAAAGGATGGGGGGAGTGGAGGGGGGGGAAATTACTGCCATTCATACCTATTGAAAAAACTGAAGAGTGGTTGTTTTTTGGTGTTTTTTTTTTTTGTTTGGTTTTTTTTTTTTTATTTTTTGTTTTCCCATCAAACTTCATGTATCGCCTCTTCCCCCAGCTGGAAGAAAGTTAGCATGACTACCATAGTATAAGCTGTGGCTGATTTGGCGAGATGCAGATGTTTATTCCTATGGCTGCTCTGGAGCAAACTTTTTCCAGAAGTAGTCCAGAAGTGATTAAATGTGCAGAACAATGTTACATTTACATGATTTACAGGGACTTAACTCATCTGTGCTTACCCTGTCTCAGCTGGGAAGGAGTGGACCCTGCCCAGATTTCTCTTGATATGGTGAAGGCGTGAATCAACACAACAGCGCTCCCTTTTTTTGGCCCACAGGAGGGCAACATCGAGCTGCAGCTGAAACGAACAGGCTTTGCCAAAGCAGATGTACAGTTTACTAATTTGAGAATTAGTAAATTGAAACAAATTAGCCGATTCAGAAATGTTATAGTCTATGGCTATTAAAGTGGTGTGTCAGTCTGCATCCACTCTTTGTGTTTTGTTGTATTTGTGGTTAATCTGTAATTGGCCTAAATTGCTTTTGTCATCTGTGGACAACAAGAATGTGTTGTGAAGAATAAGGCAAAGATATTTGTTAGATGGCAGCTTTGCTTTTTCCTTCATGCTTCCCTTCCCAAACTGTATTGCATTAATTAAGTGTTGTGCTGAAGAAAATCATATTAGGAATATGATTTTGAATTGTGGAGTTACCTAAGAGTACATGTATGTTATGGACTATGCTACAAGGATTGCAGGCTGAGAATTGCATGGTACTGATGGTTTGAAGTTATTTCGGCAACGTATCAACTGTAGTGTTTAATGCAGGTGGTTTTCAGTAGTCATAGTAGTGTAGCAAATGTAGCTGCACAAAGGTTCTTGTTTCTTTCCTGTGTCTCCATAAATTCTGACCACAGTCTGGAGCTAGGTGCTTTGGTAGAAGCCTGACTCCAGAGGAGCTGAGACATCAGTAGATATCCAGATCCTAAGAGGCTGAAAAGCCAGATCAGAGGGAGCTTGGCACTCAGGCTTTCTGAGACTCTGGATAGGTGGTGTTTTCAGGTTGCAGTCAGTTAGTAAAGTATTTCTTCCTCTGTACAGGTAGTGGAACATGCTAGAAATAGTATGCAAGAGCAAAGGCACATCAGGTCAGGAATGAGAGAAGATGTTTGGTACCTTTGCCTGCGCTACACATGGGGGTGAGTAGGCTCAGAGCTGGAGCATGGCAGAGTAGTCCAAGCAATGCATACAGCACCTTTCCTACCTCGAAGTTCTGTGCTAGCCAGGTGGAATGAGAGCACTGAGCATCATGCTTATACATGAAAGGGTGCGGAGACCTTTAGAGGGCAAGACAGACAGGCTGCTTCAAGCACAGAACCTGTGGGCTGTGACTTCAGGCTGGATGAAGAGGGCAGGACTGAGGTGTTTTGCTTTTTTAAAAAAAGGCATATGGAGACCTCTTCATCATTAGTGCCACAAGCACTCTGTAGATGAAATGGGGAAAATAGTAAAAAGTAAGTGACTAAAGGCTTAGTAAGGAGGGACTGTAGTGGTAGGACAAGAGGTAATGGGTTTAAACTTAAACAGGGGAAATTTAGATTAGCTATAACAAAGAAGTTCTTCACAGTGAGGGTAGTGAGGCACTGGAATAGGTTGCCCAAGGGAGTTGTGAATGCTCCAACCCTGGCGGCATTCAAGCGCAGGTTGGACAGAGCCTTGGGCGACATAGTTTAGTGTGTGGTGTCCCTGCTCATGGCAGGCGGGTTGGAACTAGATGATCTTAATGTCCTTTCCAACCCTAACTATTCTATAATTCTATGCCTAAGAAGGTGCAGTCTGCAGGGCCTTACTGTAGAGTCTGGTACCCATTTCCACTGGAGGATACTGGGCCCCAGGTGATGGTTGAGCTGGTGGTGAGAGATAAGAAAGGGAGGGCCCATGACTACAACAGGAACATCACAAACCTTTCTTCAAACCTCACCTCTGTTGTATCGCTTTGGCTGGCAAAGCTTTTTTTGCCAGGGGAATTGCTAGGGTGCCTGAACTTTCAGGCTTTTTTCTGCAAGGGGTGTGGAGACCTAGGTGGAGTTTGTGTTTTACCAGGCACTAATAACATTGGTGTTACTATCCAAAATGATCTGGGGGGACAAACAAGGCAAAGTTATTTACTAAAAAGTGGTGTCTTTTATTAGATTGACTGATCCATAGTCAGGTTGAGGGAGCTTTCAGGTTGTATGCCCGTAGTCCATGTATGGTAATGGTATGGTTTAAAGATCTTCATTCAGGTGCCTTGCGGTCTTATAGAGACATGTTGCCAATTCAAACAAAATTCATAGTTTGGAAGATCTTCTCCTCCTCCCCACCACCATATAAGGTAAAAGCATTTTTGAAAGTGAAATCCAGGAATCTGTAACAAGGCCTGGATTTTGTGCCAAGTTCCATGGTTCTGCAAGTGGGTAATATTTTAAGTCCCTTTTTGATGTTCAAAGAAAGAAAGAATGAGCTAAGCCTTCTGCCCCAGTCCCCCCTTTTTTTTACACACACACACCCTTTTTTTTTTTTCCTATGGACTCCCAAAGTATATTGGCATATCTTAAACTAGCTTTGACGGGATGATACAGATGATGGATTGGTGTGTGAAGGATACTTTCTAGTATTTTATTAGAAAAGTAATTGTTTGGATGTGTATCACTTCTAGTTTAGCCAGAGGCAGATATATAGTTTCATATAGCCACTCTTTGTGGATTGACATTTTGGGAAACTAGCAGCCTTGCAAAGACTCAGAAAAACTCAAGTAGAAGAAAAGGCCTGTGTCCATTTCTTTCTTTAACAGCAAATGCCCTTTTGGGTACTTGGGAGCCAAATGCATTTGAAAACCATTCCAAATCATTATGCTTTAATGAAAGGAAAAGAAAAAGGGGTCTGGAAATGATGTGGCCTACTCAGTTTGCCTTGTATTGTTGGGCTCTATAAGAGCAGATCTGTTTATGCTGTCCTGACCTTTCCAGTAAGAACTGTAGGTCTTCAGATGCATTTGCTCAACTCATTATCAATAAAGGGTAAGTACAGATACTAGGAGAAATTAATCAGAATGGTCTGTTTCAAGGTGAATAATAAAAGCTTAGAATGTCATGTAAAGTTCAATTATGCTAATAAAATAACTTAAAAGAAAAAAACAA
>NW_009941571.1:0-699 GCF_000696875.1 Nestor notabilis | reverse complement strand
GGAAAGTAATTCTAGTTTCTGCATGTGCATTTGATTTGGTTTTGGTGGCTTATGTAGAAAAATTTCACGGGATTTGTCCCACTCCATATTACCTCATCCTACTGCTCTGTCAAAATCCAGTGAGAGCAAGATGCTCCATGCATCTTTACAGGGGGAGGACTGACCAATAAAGAAAAGAGCAGTCAAGTATGTCAAATCCAGGAGAAGGAAAAAAAGGGGGTGGGAGGTGCAAAAGAAGCACATAGAGCTGTACACATGGAAATATGCAGGTGTGGACATGCTGTGAATGGGTAGGTTTGTGGGCTCAAGTCTGTGTCCAACACAGCATTTTCTCTGGCCATAGGAGTCTCTACAACAGAGGCAGCCACCAGTGCTCAGCCAGCTGTGAAGTCCTCACACAATAGGTGAAGCAATCCCAGGCCTGCAAAGTCCTCACTTTTGCTCCTTGATCTACAGCTAGAAACCCTTGGTTAGCACAAGAGTAGGTAAGACAGTCTTTCAGATGAGCACAATCTGCCCTGACTTGCCTCAAACTGGAGTTCTACAAGTCTTTGCATGGGGCTTTGGGTCTGGTGTACTGGAAGGTGTCCCTGTAAGTTTGCCGATGTGGTTTGGTTGATACTCTGGAGGGAAGGGATGCCATCCGGAGGGACCTGGACATGCTTGAGGGGTGGGCCAATGCCAGCCTCATGAAGTTCA
>NW_009941570.1:7461-14695 GCF_000696875.1 Nestor notabilis | reverse complement strand
TCCATGATCCCGCAGGTAAAACCATAAGGTGATAAAGCTAGCCTGCCAAGTACTTGTGAAAGGATCACAGGTCTCGTGTTCAGCTGCATGTTGTAACCAGTACAAATTAAAAACCAAAACCAAAAACAACCAAACAAAAAAAACCCTTAAAAATACTGGATTTGAAATAAAGATCTTTTATTTAAGTGAATGTCCCCCAATGAAAAAATTATTTAAAAAGCATGGCAAAGTTACTTTTTCAAGTAACCTGTATTACAATATAAAAGGAGAGTAAGAGAGGGGAAAATGTCAGAGCTGGCCCATCAATCTAATCTTATTGAACTGAAAATCTAGTTACATTAAGCTAATAGTACTGAACCAAACGAGCAGGACCAAAAGGTTTTCAAATGGTTATTTCTCCTAAGGCAAAACATACAGAGGCAACTTTTAATTTTAATTCTTCTCCTTCTTACCCTGAAGGTCTATGTGAGTCTCACATTTGCAGTTGCAACTGAGAAAATGAAGCCAATTCTAGGAGAAACACTTTGCTTTCCTATAGAGCATGAGGGGTATGTTATATTTCTGAAACCTGGAGCTTAATTAGTCATTTGAGATTATGCCATTTTTACATAATGAGCAATTAATTAGTATAATTACAAAGGCAGAGCCTGGGAAAATAGAAATTGCCATCTCATATCATATTGATGGCATGTCTAATTCAGTACTGTAACTCTGGCAGTAGGCAGTGCTTTGTATATGATTGAAGGTAGTGCAGGACAGTGCTTACGGGATTACTTTTTACAGCTGCATGGATACCCTGGTTTTGCTGGAAGTTATCTCCCTGAAGTAAAACAGTTCTGAACTTCTCTGATCTTCTCTCTTACCCTTTAAAGCTAATGCAGCTGTTGATGTTTTAATCTTTAAAAAGATTTTCAATCCTTGATTTTGAACAAATAAGCCCCTAGCCACAGTGATTACTAGTGTTAATGAATTAGTTCCACAAGCAGATTTCATGCTTATGTAAAAGATCCCTGCATTAAAGGCATTGGCTTTCACTTCCTTTTTTTTTTGTGAACTCTTTTTTGGTCTTATTTAGAAGAATCAGCCAATTTAGTGCTTGTCTGGCTGACCACCAGACTTAAGTGAAAGACAGATACTATCTATCTTCCCCATCTGTGATCCCTTTCCCTAATTCCACAAGCAGTTCAAGGGGACACTCCAGGAAGACCCATCTGCGTTAGAGATTGGCTGAAAGTCACTCTTGTGTACACATGCACTTGCCTCCTCTTAAATGAGTCAAATGAACATTTAGAATTCCTACACTCTAAACTGACAGAATTCTCTTCAACCAGAAAAGCAAGGCAGCTAATGTGTCACCAGCAAGGTTGTGACAGATGTACATTTGATTTGGTCCAAACTTACCTCATGTTTATTTAACAGAACAAACAAGTCAGGTCCCTGCAAATATCGTGCATAAGGTTCTGCGTCTTTGAGTGAAGAAAAGATGTAAGTGAAAAGTCTAAGTTTTACTTTTCTTTCTGGTTTGGCTCTCAAAGTCAGAATGAAAGTGGACAAACATCCCAGAAGTGGTCTTCTCCTGACAAACTGACATAGCATGTCAGTGATATAAACAAAAAGATTATTTTGCTACTAATATCCAGATAGTATCTTAATTTCTTTCTTCTTGTAAAGGCTAGTGTTTTCAAAACATTTTTTAATTTAAATCTACCACACATCTAAAAGAGGTTATTTGTTTTTAGCATTGCGATAGCAAATATCTCCAAGCAATGATGCAGTAGGAACTTTTGAAAAGCAAGCCAGGCATTTACAGTTTTTGTCTAGCACATACTGAAGTTGAAGTAAAGCAATCTAAATCATCGTCCTGGTTTCAGCTGGAACAGACTTGTTTTTGGTTTTTTTTTTTCCTAGTAGCTGGTTCAGTGTTGTGTTTTGGCTTTAGTCTGAGAATAATGCTGATAGCACACTGATGTTTTAGTTATTGCCAAGTAGTGTTTACCCTGGTCAAGGACTTTTCAGTCTCTCATGCTCTGCAAGTGAGGTGGGGCTCAAGAAGCCAGGAGGCAGCAGAGGACAGGACCCCTGACCCAAACTAGCCAAAGAGGTATTCCACACCACAGCATGTCATGCCCAGTGTATAAACTGGGAGTAGTTACCTGAAAAGGGCCAGCTGCTGCTTGGGTCAGGTTGTGTATTAGCCAGTAGGTGGTGAGCATCACTTCTATTTCTTGAGTTTTCATTTCTCTCTTTTTTTTTTTTTCCCCTGCTCCCTATTATTAAGTATTGTTATTGTTCATATTTTTCTACTATCACTATAATTTACTTTATTTCTATTAAACTCTTTTTATCTCAACCTGATGGTTTTACATTCTTTTGATTCTTCTCCCCATCCTGTCTGGGGCTGCTGAAAGGAGGGGTGTGAGTGAGTGGCTGCATGGTACTGAGTTACTGGCTGCGGTTAAACCATGACAATCACTTGAGTGGGATTGAATTGGAGTTCAGATATTCAATATCTGAATTCAGATATTCAGATATTCAAATACTGAAATTAAGTCACGTGTATTTTGAACATTATAAAGTTCATGTTCGGGTTTTTTTTTTTAACATACATTAGCATTACTTCTTTGTAGTACTTGCATCTGAAAAGACAGGAATCAGTTCAAAAAGATTTAATTCAATTCCCCTTCACTTTGTCTCCAAACAGATATATTAACTTGAAAAAAAAGGTATTTATCAGAACTAACAGTACTGAGCAGGTTTAATTAGATAGTATTTTTGAAGTTTTTGAAAGGCAAAATTGTATTAAAAACAATCTAGAGAAAACATATAAATAGTGTGGACTATTAAAACAAAACTATTAACTTTTTTTTTTTCTCCTGATTACATTCAGTTCTTTTCTGGCAACCTACAGTCTGATCTATCGTAAATGCATAAGCATTTATTTTCAGAACAGGAATTTACCATTAACTAGCATCTTACCAATTCTTACAGCCAAAAATCCTAGAAAGAGGTAAGCAAATATGCACTGCAGAAAACTGTTCTGGCTGTTCTCAGAATTTTTGAAAACAAAATATTGCAAATTCAAAGCATTGTGAATTTCTTCACTTTGGCTAAAAGAGCAATGGAAAGAAGATTGCTGAAGCTTCTTTTATGCACATACGAGATGTGTGTAAACTAAGTAAAATAAATAGTGTATGAAAAATGCAGTAGCCATGGCTGTTTATTTTCCTAAAATCAAAACAATCATCACTCACAGTGTGTTTCCCTTTCTGCTTGTTTTGCGTGTTTTGAGTGAGGCACATACTGAAGATTACCTGCACACTATATTCCTCTTCCACATTAATTCAGTTTTGCAGCATTCCTGATGTTTCTTGATCAGTGCTTGCAAACTGCACCAAAGTCTATATCCAAAAGCACATATATTCATTCTTAAACTATTTATTACCTAGGTAGTTTTTTATATCCTGCTTCATATACCTGAATGCCTTTTAGAGTTTCCAGATTTAGGCTGAGAACAAAATTTTGAATGCAAATGAGTAAATAAACAAATAGGTTTCTGAAGATAATTGCTTTCTTTCATTTGGCAATAGAGCATTAGAGTTGGACATGAAATCTGTGGCAGCTATGTCCCAGGCTGATACTTTAACTGTAAGACATACCTGTAAAAGAAAAAAAAACCCTGAGAAATGTTAGCTGTGTTATAATATTCTTAAGTGACTTAAATTGAGATTACATCATCAGAGGTTATAGGGAAATGTGTGTATTTTATTTTATAAAATTATGCAAGAATTTGTACTAGGAGTAGGAGGATTTATTGAATTTTAAAACTCAGTAGCTTAAATCTGAAAACCATTCCAAAGACATTTAAAACAAGAAAAAAAGTCAGGAAAGAGGAGCATGTTTTAATACATAGTACCCATGTAAACAATTCCCTAGACAGCTGAGCAGAAAACTAATAAGAACCCATATATTTGTATGTGTGGTGTAAATCCAGCAATGGATGAATTGTTTTCAGGTTTGTTTCTTGTTAAAACAGGTGTCAGACTTAAAAAGGAAAAGAAAAATGGTCATGCTGTCAAGGTATCAGCTCATCAGGGCTACTACTACCATGTATTTGAAATCATCCAGCAGAAGAGTGCTCTGCAAAACAAAACTTTTAGGAATTCATCAGAAAATTCACCCACCCTTCAACAACTTGAATTTCAAGAAATTCGAACTTTGAATATCTATCAACACTAAATTTGCTGTTCGTGCCATAAGAACAGATCTGCTACCATATACACATGAAGTTTCCCTGATAGAATAGATTGTGAATAACAGTCTCTTGACATTTCCTCCACATCCAAACAAAGTACTTTTTTAAACTGGATACAAACCCACTGGAATAACCCTGGCAGTGTTTTTGGCATACGAAAGAAACTAGGATTAATGTAGAAGCCTGCGTGTCTGTTTTCCTTTTCTTATGCTTTAGCTGTAATAGCTGTAAACAACAAACTTCCAATGAAGAAATAGAAACATTTTAACAAGAGAAAATTGTTCATTTATATCCCATGGACTTTGCCTCAGCAAGCTGAACATCATAGGAATAGATCAGCTAGCCTCTGTAGAGTATTTACATTTTCCGATCCAGGCCCAGCATTCTCCTTTTTTTCAGAACACCTCCTTTTTATTTGCCTGTCCTGTAATGGCTCACTTAACACCATGAGAAGTAGATTTTCTAATTTCTTCTTTTTAAAAAACTCAGATTTTTGATAATTTTGAAGGTATTATCCTTAACTACTTTTTTACCCTCTGTGTCATTAGAATTTATAAGAATAGGTAAGAACCCAGTAAACTGCCATCAGAATAATTCTGAAGTACTGCAGAGTACTTCATTTATTGCAAATGTGAGTATTCTTTTCTTTCTATAACACTGTAATCCTTAAGCAAAAGAAAGCAAAGAGAGAAACTGAATGGCTTTAGCAATAAATTATGTTTTCTTATTATCTTGTTGTTTGGTAGAAGAACATAGGTTTAGGATTACTGACCACTGCTATATGGTGTGCCAGTGTCCATTGCATCATTCTCTTCATTCATGGCATTGTAGAAATCTGCACAAGAATTCCTCAAGAACAAGAAATTAAACAAATCAAGCTAGTGTGAAAAGAAAGCTTTCATCATGGTGATTAACATGGGCCTGACAAACAGGTGTGCTACCAAGTGCATGTCAGGAAATGAAAGGGGAAGAAAGATCTAGTTAGTCTCCAGGATGCTCAGATGCACATGCTCTAGGCAAAGCTGGTTGGTCATTATATGCACATGATTAATTAATTATGCACATTAACTAATTATTTCTTTAAAAAAATTAAAAAATTCTTTTTCTTATCTCACAGAGAAGCAGAACAAAAGGTCTCTTTATTTACAGGAGAATCCCATCATAAGAATCTCCAGTTGTATGGGATGATTGGATGATCACTTCAAGACTCTCACATTTTTAACTTTCCAGTGTCTGATTTTCTTCTTAATATAAATCAGATATAGAAGAGCTAAACAAAAAAGTGAAGAGTGAAAAATGTTCTACCACACACCACAAATAAATAATTCCTATTTATTTCATTTAGTATTAGTCCGTCTAATTCCCAGGCTTGGTCAGAAAAAAGATTGCAAAAAAACTGGATGATTGCAGAAAAGAGTTCCAAGAGCTGGGCTGCTTTTATGACTGTAGTGGTTATATGCATTTATGGATTCACACTTACAGAAAGGAATATAATTTTTTTTTACATTCTCCCTCTTAACATAGTATCTTTCCTATCTTTCCAAAAAGGTAGAATACACTCTCCTGCATTCTTTTTTTTATTATTATCCTATTTAAGACATTCAGATTCAGTCCCTAATGTCATGATTCTGTATATGCAAACCATACAATGCCTTTATTCTAGGCATGCATGTACAGAATTTATTTAGAAATCACTCCATGAAGGTGTACCATTAACCTTCTATGAATCTAGGATCAAAGAAAACTGAACAATAGTGATCCTAACAGCAAAACAAATCATACCTGAATAGTTGTAGAGAAGCATAGTGAGATGTCGGAGTAACACTACTAGGTTTCTTCTTTGTATTGTAGGAAGGAAAGGTAAGGCTATCTAAACACCACATTATTATGTACTGAGTCAGAAAGTCTGCATTAAGTATGAAAATGGTGGTAAAGCACAGCAAAAAGAGTAAATGAAGGCAGAAGCAGAGAAAATAAAGCACCTACTGACACCTATCTCACTATGATACTACTTCTATTTCCTAACACCAACGTTCATTGAAATCATCAAACAGCAAACTCTACTTAGAGTGACAGGCCATCACACTACAATTATTTTACAGTTTGCTATAATTTCATTTTGCAATGCAGTAGGCTCTAAACTACAAATATGAATAACTGGCTGAGCCTGATACTATTGATGAGAAAGCCTTATTCCCATATCTGCAAGGTTGCTATTGAGTTCATTACTTAAACCTTAAGTCATTTGGCAAGAAGTATTAAAACAAGGAAAAAAAAATCTGACAAAATAAAATCAGCTTTTCCTTTTCTTCTTTTTTTTTTTTTTTTTTTTTTTTTTTGTGAAGCCACTTCCCATATTCTAGGCAAAGAATTTTTATGCTAAATCAGAGCAAAGTGTCCTATGAGACCCTTCTATGCAACAAAATTAGAGACTTGGGAAGTCTGGACAACACATAATGAATATATTATGTATTCCAGTAATTTGAAAACAATGCAACATGCACATCCCCTAAGGTAATCTGTCGATACAGAATAGAAAGCAGTGAGATCTGAACTAAGTCATCCATTTTAATCAACACCATTAAGTATCACATATGCCATTTCTCCAAGTGTTATTCTGTTTTATCTGTTGAATACTTAATGCATGTATGATCCTCAATTAGACAAAAATAGTTATATCTTACAGACAAGGCATAAGCACAGAAATTAAAGACATGAACTGTTATTTTAAATGTAAATAAAGCTGAAGAATGTGATTAAAACAAATATTTTTCACATAAATATACTTATTTGCCAGTTTCCTAAAAAGAAAGGAAAGGGTGCTTCACTGTATACACGCACTCAGAACTTTGACTTTTAAAGCCTTTTCATGTGACATAAGACATAATTTGTTATCAAATGAATGAACATGTATTGTATGAATACGATATCACCAGTTTGCTATATGGTTTAGCACTTGTTTTGACAAGATACATCTCAAAT